>NW_026286506.1:0-188094 GCF_023373465.1 Oncorhynchus keta | reverse complement strand
ATCAGGTCTGACAGTGGTCTGATGGTGGGTTGTATCAGGTCTGACGGTGGGTTGTATCAGGTCTGACGGTGGGTTGTATCAGGTCTGATGGTGGGTTGTATCAGGTCTGGCGGTGGGTTGTATCAGGTCTGACGGTTGGGTAGGTTGTATCAGGTCTGATGGTGGGTTGTATCAGGTCTGACGGTGGGTTGTATCAGGTCTGACGGTGGGTTGTATCAGGTCTGACGGTGGGTTGTATCAGGTCTGATGGTGGGTTGTATCAGGTCTGATGGTGGGTTGTATCAGGTCTGACGGTGGGTTGTATCAGGTCTGATGGTGGGTTGTATCAGGTCTGACGGTGGGTTGTATCAGGTCTGACGGTGGGTTGTATGGTGGGTTTGTATCAGGTCTGACGGTGGGTTGTATCAGGGTCTGATGGTGGGTTGTATCAGGTCTGATGGTGGGTTGTATCAGGTCTGACGGTGGGTTGTATCAGGTCTGACGGTGGGTTGTATCAGGTCTGACGGTGGGTTGTATCAGGTCTGACGGTGGGTTTGTATCAGGTCTGACGGTGGGTTGTATCAGGTCTGACGGTGGTGGGTTGTATCAGGTCTGATGGTGGGTTGTATCAGGTCTGACGGTGGGTTGTATCAGGTCTGACGGTGGGTTGTATCAGGTCTGATGGTGGGTTGTATCAGGTCTGACGGTGGGTTGTATCAGGTCTGGTGTTGTATCAGGTCTGACGGTGGGTTGTATCAGGTCTGACGGTGGGTTGTATCAGGTCAGGTCTGATGGTGGGTTGTATCAGGTGGGTTGCAGGTCTGATGGTGGGTTGTATCAGGTCTGACGGTGGGTTGTATCAGGTCTGACGGTGGGTTGTATCAGGTCTGACGGTGGGTTGTATCAGGTCTGGTGGGTTGTATCAGGTCTGACGGTGGGTTGTAGCAGGTCTGATGGTGGGTTGTATCAGGTCTGACGGTGGTTGTATCAGTCTGATGGTGGGTTGTATCAGGTCTGACGGTGGGTTGTATCAGGTCTGATGGTGGGTTGTATCAGGTCTGACGGTGGGTTGTATCAGGTCTGACGGTGGGTTGTATCAGGTCTGACGGTGGGTTGTATCAGGTCTGACGGTGGGTTGTATCAGGTCTGACGGTGGGTTGTATCAGGTCTGACGGTGGGTTGTATCAGGTCTGATGGTGGGTTGTATCAGGTCTGACGGTGGGTTGTATCAGGTCTGGTGGGTTGTATCAGGTCTGATGGTGGGTTGTATCAGGTCTGACGGTGGGTTGTATCAGGTCTGACGGTGGGTTGTATCAGGTGGGTTGTATCAGGTCTGATGGTGGGTTGTATCAGGTGGGTTGTATCAGGTCTGATGGTGGGTTGTATCAGGTCTGACGGTGGGTTGTATCAGGTCTGACGGTGGGTTGTATCAGGTCTGACGGTGGGTTGTATCAGGTCAGGTGGGTTGTATCAGGTCTGACGGTGGGTTGTATCAGGTCTGATGGTGGGTTGTATCAGGTCTGATGGTGGGTTGTATCAGGTCTGACGGTGGGTTGTATCAGGTCTGACGGTGGGTTGTATCAGGTCTGATGGTGGGTTGTATCAGGTCTGACGGTGGGTTGTATCAGGTCTGACGGTGGGTTGTATCAGGTCTGACGGTGGGTTGTATCAGGTCTGACGGTGGGTTGTATCAGGTCTGACGGTGGGTTGTATCAGGTCTGACGGTGGGTTGTATCAGGTCTGACGGTGGGTTGTATCAGGTCTGACGGTGGGTTGTATCAGGTCTGACGGTGGGTTGTATCAGGTCTGACGGTGGGTTGTATCAGGTCTGATGGTGGGTTGTATCAGGTCTGAGGTTGTATCAGGTCTGACGGTGGGTTGTATCAGGTCTGACGGTGGGTTGTATCAGGTCTGACGGTGGGTTGTATCAGGTCTGACGGTGGGTTGTATCAGGTCTGACGGTGGGTTGTATCAGGTCTGACGGTGGGTTGTATCAGGTCTGACGGTGGGTTGTATCAGGTCTGACGGTGGGTTGTATCAGGTCTGACGGTGGGTTGTATCAGGTCTGACGGTGGGTTGTAGGTCAGGTGGGTTGTATCAGGTCTGATTGGGTTGTATCAGGTCTGACTGGTGGGTTGTATCAGGTCTGATGGTGGGTTGTATCAGGTCTGACGGTGGGTTGTATCAGGTCTGACGGTGGGTTGTATCAGGTCTGACGGTGGGTTGTATCAGGTCTGACGGTGGGTTGTATCAGGTCTGGGTTGTATCAGGTCTGACGGTGGGTTGTATCAGGTCTGACGGTGGGTTGTATCAGGTCTGACGGTTGTATCAGGTCTGGGTGGGTTGTATCAGGTCTGATGGTGGGTTGTATCAGGTCTGACGGTGGGTTGTATCAGGTCTGACGGTGGGTTGTATCAGGTCTGATGGTGGGTTGTATCAGGTCTGATGGTGGGTTGTATCAGGTCTGACGGTGGGTTGTATCAGGTCTGACGGTGGGTTGTATCAGGTCTGATGGTGGGTTGTATCAGGTCTGACGGTGGGTTGTATCAGGTCTGACGGTGGGTTGTATCAGGTCTGATGGTGGGTTGTATCAGGTCTGACGGTGGGTTGTATCAGGTCTGACGGTGGGTTGTATCAGGTCTGACGGTGGGTTGTATCAGGTCTGATGGTGGGTTGTATCAGGTCTGACGGTGGGTTGTATCAGGTCTGACGGTGGGTTGTATCAGGTCTGAGGTCTGATGGGTTGTATCAGGTCTGACGGTGGGTTGTATCAGGTCTGATGTGGGTTGTATCAGGTCCGGTGGGTTGTATCAGGTCTGACGGTGGGTTGTATCAGGTGGGTTGTATCAGGTCTGACGGTGGGTTGTATCAGGTCTGACGGTGGGTTGTATCAGGTCTGACGGTGGGTTGTATCAGGTCTGACGGTGGGTTGTATCAGGTCTGGGTTGTATCAGGTCTGACGGTGGGTTGTATCAGGTCTGACGGTGGGTTGTATCAGGTCTGACGGTGGGTTGTATCAGGTCTGATGGTGGGTTGTATCAGGTCTGACGGTGGGTTGTATCAGGTCTGACGGTGGGTTGTATCAGGTCTGATGGTGGGTTGTATCAGGTCTGACGGTGGGTTGTATCAGGTCTGGTGGGTTGTATCAGGTCTGACGGTGGGTTGTATCAGGTCTGACGGTGGGTTGTTGTATCAGGTCTGACGGTGGGTTGTATCAGGTCTGACGGTGGGTTGTATCAGGTCTGACGGTGGGTTGTATCAGGTCTGATGGTGGGTTGTATCAGGTTGTATCAGGTCTGATGGTGGGTTGTATCAGGTCTGACGGTGGGTTGTATCAGGTCTGACGGTGGGTTGTATCAGGTCTGACGGTGGGTTGTATCAGGTCTGATGGTGGGTTGTATCAGGTCTGACGGTGGTTGTATCAGGTCTGACGGTGGGTTGTATCAGGTCTGACGGTGGGTTGTATCAGGTCTGATGGTGGGTTGTATCAGGTCTGAGGTGGGTTGTATCAGGTCTGACGGTGGGTTGTATCAGGTCTGATGGTGGGTTGTATCAGGTCTGACGGTGGGTTGTATCAGGTCTGACGGTGGGTTGTATCAGGTCTGACAGGTGGGTTGTATCAGGTCTGACGGTGGGTTGTATCAGGTCTGACGGTGGTTGTATCAGGTCTGACGGTGGGTTGTATCAGGTCTGATGGTGGGTTGTATCAGGTCTGACGGTGGGTTGTATCAGGTCTGACGGTGGGTTGTATCAGGTCTGACGGTGGGTTGTATCAGGTCTGACGGTGGGTTGTATCAGGTCTGATGGTGGGTTGTATCAGGTCTGACGGTGGGTTGTATCAGGTCTGACGGTGGGTTGTATCAGGTCTGATGGGTTGTATCAGGTCTGATGGTGGGTTGTATCAGGTCTGATGGTGGGTTGTATCAGGTCTGACGGTGGGTTGTATCAGGTCTGATGGTGGGTTGTATCAGGTCTGACGGTGGGTTGTATCAGGTCTGATGGTGGGTTGTATCAGGTCTGACGGTGGGTTGTATCAGGTCTGACGGTGGGTTGTATCAGGTCTGACGGTGGGTTGTATCAGGTCTGACGGTGGGTTGTATCAGGTCTGATGGTGGGTTGTATCAGGTCTGATGGTGGGTTGTATCAGGTCTGACGGTGGGTTGTATCAGGTCTGATGGTGGGTTGTATCAGGTCTGACGGTGGGTTGTATCAGGTCTGATGGTGGGTTGTATCAGGTGGGTTGTATCAGGTCTGACGGTGGGTTGTATCAGGTCTGACGGTGGGTTGTATCAGGTCTGATGGTGGGTTGTATCAGGTCTGACGGTGGGTTGTATCAGGTCTGATGGTGGGTTGTATCAGGTCTGATGGTGGGTTGTATCAGGTCTGACGGTGGGTTGTATCAGGTCTGACGGTGGGTTGTATCAGGTCTGATGGTGGGTTGTATCAGGTCTGACGGTGGGTTGTATCAGGTCTGATGGTGGGTTGTATCAGGTCTGATGGTGGGTTGTATCAGGTCTGATGGTGGGTTGTATCAGGTCTGAGGTGGGTTGTATCAGGTCTGACGGTGGGTTGTATCAGGTCTGACGGTGGGTTGTATCAGGTCTGACGGTGGGTTGTATCAGGTCTGATCAGGTGGGTTGTATCAGGTCTGACGGTGGGTTGTATCAGGTCTGACGGTGGGTTGTATCAGGTCAGGTCTGATGGTGGGTTGTATCAGGTCTGATGGTGGGTTGTATCAGGTCTGACGGTGGGTTGTATCAGGTCTGACGGTGGGTTGTATCAGGTCTGACGGTGGGTTGTATCAGGTCTGATGGTGGGTTGTATCAGGTCTGACGGTGGGTTGTATCAGGTCTGACGGTGGGTTGTATCAGGTCTGACGGTGGGTTGTATCAGGTCTGATGGTGGGTTGTATCAGGTCTGATGGTGGGTTGTATCAGGTCTGACGGTGGGTTGTATCAGGTCTGATGGTGGGTTGTATCAGGTCTGACGGTGGGTTGTATCAGGTCTGACGGTGGGTTGTATCAGGTCTGACGGTGGGTTGTATCAGGTCTGATGGTGGGTTGTATCAGGTCTGACGGTGGGTTGTATCAGGTCTGATGGTGGGTTGTATCAGGTCTGATGGTGGGTTGTATCAGGTCTGACGGTGGGTTGTATCAGGTCTGACGGTGGGTTGTATCAGGTCTGACGGTGGGTTGTATCAGGTCTGACGGTGGGTTGTATCAGGTCTGATGGTGGGTTGTATCAGGTCTGACGGTGGGTTGTATCAGGTCTGACGGTGGGTTGTAGTATCAGGTCTGACGGTGGGTTGTATCAGGTCTGACGGTGGGTTGTATCAGGTCTGATGGTGGGTTGTATCAGGTCTGACGGTGGGTTGTATCAGGTCTGACGGTGGGTTGTATCAGGTCTGACGTGGGTTGTATCAGGTCTGATGGTGGGTTGTATCAGGTCTGATCAGGTCTGGGTTTGTATCAGGTCTGACGGTGGGTTGTATCAGGTCTGACGGTGGGTTGTATCAGGTCTGATGGTGGGTTGTATCAGGTCTGGCGGTCAGGTCTGACGGTGGGTTGTATCAGGTCTGACGGTGGGTTGTATCAGGTCTGACGGTGGGTTGTATCAGGTCTGACGGTGGGTTGTATCAGGTCTGATGGTGGGTTGTATCAGGTCTGACGGTGGGTTGTATCAGGTCTGACGGTGGGTTGTATCAGGTCTGATGGTGGGTTGTATCAGGTCTGACGGTGGGTTGTATCAGGTCTGATGGTGGGTTGTATCAGGTCTGACGGTGGGTTGTATCAGGTCTGATGGTGGGTTGTATCAGGTCTGACGGTGGGTTGTATCAGGTCTGACGGTGGGTTGTATCAGGTCTGATGGTGGGTTGTATCAGGTCTGATGGTGGGTTGTATCAGGTCTGATGGTGGGTTGTATCAGGTCTGACGGTGGGTTGTATCAGGTCTGACGGTGGGTTGTATCAGGTCTGATGGTGGGTTGTATCAGGTCTGACGGTGGGTTGTATCAGGTCTGACGGTGGGTTGTATCAGGTCTGATGGTGGGTTGTATCAGGTCTGATGGTGGGTTGTATCAGGTCTGACGGTGGGTTGTATCAGGTCTGACGGTGGGTTGTATCAGGTCTGACGGTGGGTTGTATCAGGTCTGACGGTGGGTTGTATCAGGTCTGATGGTGGGTTGTATCAGGTCTGGGTTGTATCAGGTCTGATGGTGGGTTGTATCAGGTCTGACGGTGGGTTGTATCAGGTCTGACGGTGGGTTGTATCAGGTCTGATGGTGGGTTGTATCAGGTCTGATGGTGGGTTGTATCAGGTCTGACGGTGGGTTGTATCAGGTCTGACGGTGGGTTGTATCAGGTCTGATGGTGGGTTGTATCAGGTCTGACGGTGGGTTGTATCAGGTCTGACGGTGGGTTGTATCAGGTCTGACGGTGGGTTGTATCAGGTCTGACGGTGGGTTGTATCAGGTCTGACGGTGGGTTGTATCAGGTCTGACGGTGGGTTGTATCAGGTCTGACGGTGGGTTGTATCAGGTCTGACGGTGGGTTGTATCAGGTCTGATGGTGGGTTGTATCAGGTCTGATGGTGGGTTGTATCAGGTCTGACGGTGGGTTGTATCAGGTCTGACGGTGGGTTGTATCAGGTCTGACGGTGGGTTGTATCAGGTCTGATGGTGGGTTGTATCAGGTCTGACGGTGGGTTGTATCAGGTCTGAGGTGGGTTGTATCAGGTCTGACGGTGGGTTGTATCAGGTCTGATGGTGGGTTGTATCAGGTCTGACGGTGGGTTGTATCAGGTCTGATGGTGGGTTGTATCAGGTCTGACGGTGGGTTGTATCAGGTCTGACGGTGGGTTGTATCAGGTCTGACGGTGGGTTGTATCAGGTCTGACGGTGGGTTGTATCAGGTCTGACGGTGGGTTGTATCAGGTCTGACGTGGGTTGTATCAGGTCTGACGGTGGGTTGTATCAGGTCTGGTCTTGATCAGGTGGGTTGTATCAAGTCTGATGGTGGGTTGTATCAGGTCTTGATCAGGTCTAATGGTGGGTTGTATCAGGTCTGACGGTGGGTTGTATCAGGTCTGACGGTGGGTTGTATCAGGTCTGACGGTGGGTTGTATCAGGTCTGACGGTGGGTTGTATCAGGTCTGACGGTGGGTTGTATCAGGTCTGATGGTGGGTTGTATCAGGTCTGACGGTGGGTTGTATCAGGTCTGACGGTGGGTTGTATCAGGTCTGATGGTGGGTTGTATCAGGTCTGACGGTGGGTTGTATCAGGTCTGATGGTGGGTTGTATCAGGTCGGTCTGGGTTTTGTATCAGGTGGGTTGTATCAGGTCTGATGGTGGGTTGTATCAGGTCTGACGGTGGGTTGTATCAGGTCTGACGGTGGGTTGTATCAGGTCTGACGGTGGGTTGTATCAGGTCTGATGGTGGGTTGTATCAGGTCTGACGGTGGGTTGTATCAGGTCTGACGGTGGGTTGTATCAGGTCTGACGGTGGGTTGTATCAGGTGGGTTGTATCAGGTCTGACGGTGGGTTGTATCAGGTCTGGCTGTGGGTTGTATCAGGTCTGATGGTGGGTTGTATCAGGTCTGACGGTGGGTTGTATCAGGTCTGACGGTGGGTTGTATCAGGTCTGACGGTGGGTTGTATCAGGTCTGACGGTGGGTTGTATCAGGTCTGATGGTGGGTTGTATCAGGTCTGACGGTGGGTTGTATCAGGTCTGACGGTGGGTTGTATCAGGTCTGATGGTGGGTTGTATCAGGTCTGACGGTGGGTTGTATCAGGTCTGACGGTGGGTGGGTTGTATCAGGTCTGACGGTGGGTTGTATCAGGTCTGATGGTGGGTTGTATCAGGTCTGACGGTGGGTTGTATCAGGTCTGATGGTGGGTTGTATCAGGTCTGACGGTGGGTTGTATCAGGTCTGATGGTGGGTTGTATCAGGTCTGGGTTGTATCAGGTCTGACGGTGGGTTGTATCAGGTCTGACGGTGGGTTGTATCAGGTCTGACGGTGGGTTGTATCAGGTCTGATGGTGGGTTGTATCAGGTCTGACGGTGGGTTGTATCAGGTCTGACGGTGGGTTGTATCAGGTCTGAGGTGGGTTGTATCAGGTCTGATGGTGGGTTGTATCAGGTCTGATGGTGGGTTGTATCAGGTCTGACGGTGGGTTGTATCAGGTCTGACGGTGGGTTGTATCAGGTCTGATGGTGGGTTGTATCAGGTCTGATGGTGGGTTGTATCAGGTCTGACGGTGGGTTGTATCAGGTCTGACGGTGGGTTGTATCAGGTCTGACGGTGGGTTGTATCAGGTCTGATGGTGGGTTGTATCAGGTCTGACGGTGGGTTGTATCAGGTCTGACGGTGGGTTGTATCAGGTCTGACGGTGGGTTGTATCAGGTCTGACGGTGGGTTGTATCAGGTCTGACGGTGGGTTGTATCAGGTCTGACGGTGGGTTGTATCAGGTCTGATGGTGGGTTGTATCAGGTCTGACGGTGGGTTGTATCAGGTCTGACGGTGGGTTGTATCAGGTCTGATGGTGGGTTGTATCAGGTCTGACGGTGGGTTGTATCAGGTCTGACGGTGGGTTGTATCAGGTCTGACGGTGGGTTGTATCAGGTCTGACGGTGGGTTGTATCTGAGGTGGGTTGTATCAGGTCTGACGGTGGGTTGTATCAGGTCTGACGGTGGTTGTATCAGGTCTGACGGTGGGTTGTATCAGGTGGGTTGTATCAGGTCTGATGGTGGGTTGTATCAGGTCTGACGGTGGGTTGTATCAGGTCTGACGGTGGGTTGTATCAGGTCTGACGGTGGGTTGTATCAGGTCTGACGGTGGGTTGTATCAGGTCTGACGGTGGGTTGTATCAGGTCTGATGGTGGGTTGTATCAGGTCTGACGGTGGGTTGTATATCAGGTCTGACGGTGGGTTGTATCAGGTCTGACGGTGGGTTGTATCAGGTCTGACGGTGGGTTGTATCAGGTCTGACGGTGGGTTGTATCAGGTGGGTTGTATCAGGTCTGATGGTGGGTTGTATGGTTGTATCAGGTCTGATGGTGGGTTGTATCAGGTCTGACGGTGGGTTGTATCAGGTCTGACGGTGGGTTGTATCAGGTCTGATGTGGGTTGTATCAGGTCTGACGGTGGGTTGTATCAGGTCTGACGGTGGGTTGTATCAGGTCTGACGGTGGGTTGTATCAGGTCTGACGGTGGGTTGTATCAGGTCTGATGGTGGGTTGTATCAGGTCTGACGGGTTGTATCAGGTCTGACGGTGGGTTGTATCAGGTCTGATGGTGGGTTGTATCAGGTCTGACGGTGGGTTGTATCAGGTCTGACGGTGGGTTGTATCAGGTGGGTTGTATCAGGTCTGACGGTGGGTTGTATCAGGTCTGACGGTGGGTTGTATCAGGTCTGACGGTGGGTTGTATCAGGTCTGACGGTGGGTTGTATCAGGTCTGACGGTGGGTTGTATCAGGTCTGACGGTGGGTTGTATCAGGTCTGACGGTGGGTTGTATCAGGTCTGACGGTGGGTTGTATCAGGTCTGACGGTGGGTTGTATCAGGTCTGACGGTGGGTTGTATCAGGTCTGACGGTGGGTTGTATCAGGTCTGACGGTGGGTTGTATCAGGTCTGACGGTGGGTTGTATCAGGTCTGACGGTGGGTTGTATCAGGTCTGATGGTGGGTTGTATCTGAGGTGGGTTGTATCAGGTCTGACGGTGGGTTGTATCAGGTCTGACGGTGGGTTGTATCAGGTCTGACGGTGGGTTGTATCAGGTCTGACGGTGGGTTGTATCAGGTCTGACGGTGGGTTGTATCAGGTCTGACGGTGGGTTGTATCAGGTCTGACGGTGGGTTGTATCAGGTCTGACGGTGGGTTGTATCAGGTCTGACGGTGGGTTGTATCAGGTCTGACGGTGGGTTGTATCAGGTCTGACGGTGGGTTGTATCAGGTGGGTTGTATCAGGTCTGACGGTGGGTTGTATCAGGTCTGACTGTGGGTTGTATCAGGTCTGAATGGTGGGTTGTATCAGGTCTGACGGTGGGTTGTATCAGGTCTGACGGTGGGTTGTATCAGGTCTGACGGTGGGTTGTATCAGGTCTGACGGTGGGTTGTATCAGGTGGGTTGTATCAGGTCTGACGGTGGGTTGTATCAGGTGGGTCGTATCAAGTCTGACGGTGGGTTGTATCAGGTGGGTTGTATCAGGTCTGATGGTGGGTTGTATCAGGTCTGACGGTGGGTTGTATCAGGTCTGACGGTGGGTTGTATCAGGTCTGACGGTGGGTTGTATCAGGTCTGACGGTGGGTTGTATCAGGTCTGACGGTGGGTTGTATCAGGTCTGACGGTGGGTTGTATCAGGTCTGACGGTGGGTTGTATCAGGTCTGATGGTGGGTTGTATCAGGTCTGACGGTGGGTTGTATCAGGTCTGACGGTGGGTTGTATCAGGTCTGATGGTGGGTTTGTATCAGGTCTGACGGTGGGTTGTATCAGGTCTGACGGTGGGTTGTATCAGGTCTGACGGTGGGTTGTATCAGGTCTGACGGTGGGTTGTATCAGGTCTGACGGTGGGTTGTATCAGGTCTGACGGTGGGTTGTATCAGGTCTGACGGTGGGTTGTATCAGGTCTGACGGTGGGTTGTATCAGGTGGGTATCAGTCTGACGGTGGGTTGTATCAGGTCTGGGTTGGTATCAGGTCTGACGGTGGGTTGTATCAGGTCTGACGGTGGGTTGTATCAGGTCTGACGGTGGGTTGTATCGGGTCTGACGGTGGGTTGTATCAGGTCTGATGGTGGGTTGTATCAGGTCTGGGTGGGTTGTATCAGGTCTGACGGTGGGTTGTATCAGGTCTGACGGTGGGTTGTATCAGGTCTGATGGTGGGTTGTATCAGGTCTGACGGTGGGTTGTATCAGGTCTGACGGTGGGTTGTATCAGGTCTGATGGTGGGTTGTATCAGGTCTGACGGTGGGTTGTATCAGGTCTGACGGTGGGTTGTATCAGGTCTGACGGTGGGTTGTATCAGGTCTGACGGTGGGTTGTATCAGGTCTGACGGTGGGTTGTATCAGGTCTGATGGTGGGTTGTATCAGGTCTGACTGTGGGTTGTATCAGGTCTGACGGTGGGTTGTATCAGGTCTGACGGTGGGTTGTATCAGGTCTGATGGTGGGTTGTATCAGGTCTGACTGTGGTTGTATCAGGTCTGACGGTGGGTTGTATCAGGTCTGACGGTGGGTTGTATCAGGTCTGACGGTGGGTTGTATCAGGTGGGTTGTATCAGGTCTGACGGTGGGTTGTATCAGGTCTGACGGTGGGTTGTATCAGGTCTGTTGTATCAGGTCTGATGGTGGGTTGTATCAGGTCTGACGGTGGGTTGTATCAGGTCTGACGGTGGGTTGTATCAGGTCTGACGGTGGGTTGTATCAGGTCTGACGGTGGGTTGTATCAGGTCTGACGGTGGGTTGTATCAGGTCTGACGGTGGGTTGTATCAGGTCTGACGGTGGGTTGTATCAGGTCTGACGGTGGGTTGTATCAGGTGGGTTGTATCAGGTCTGACGGTGGGTTGTATCAGGTCTGATGGTGGGTTGTATCAGGTCTGATGGTGGGTTGTGTCTGACGGTGGGTTGTATCAGGTGGGTTGTATCAGGTCTGATGGTGGGTTGTATCAGGTCTGACGGTGGGTTGTATCAGGTCTGACGGTGGGTTGTATCAGGTCTGACGGTGGGTTGTATCAGGTCTGACGGTGGGTTGTATCAGGTCTGACGGTGGGTTGTATCAGGTCTGACGGTGGGTTGTATCAGGTCTGATGGTGGGTTGTATCAGGTCTGACGGTGGGTTGTATCAGGTCTGACGGTGGGTTGTAGCAGGTTGTATCAGGTCTGACGGTGGGTTGTATCAGGTCTGATCAGGTGGGTTGTATCAGGTCTGACGGTGGGTTGTATCAGGTCTGACGGTGGGTTGTATCAGGTCTGACGGTGGGTTGTATCAGGTCTGATGGTGGGTTGTATCAGGTCTGACGGTGGGTTGTATCAGGTCTGATGGTGGGTTGTATCAGGTCTGACGGTGGGTTGTATCAGGTCTGACGGTGGGTTGTATCAGGTCTGACGGTGGGTTGTATCAGGTCTGACGGTGGGTTGTATCAGGTGGGTTGTATCAGGTCTGACGGTGGGTTGTATCAGGTCTGACGGTGGGTTGTATCAGGTCTGACGGTGGGTTGTATCAGGTCTGACGGTGGGTTGTATCAGGTCTGACGGTGGGTTGTATCAGGTCTGACGGTGGGTTGTATCAGGTCTGACGGTGGGTTGTATCAGGTCTGACGGTGGGTTGTATCAGGTGTATCAGGTCTGACGGTGGGTTGTATCAGGTCTGACGGTGGGTTGTATCAGGTCTGACGGTGGGTTGTATCAGGTCTGGGTGGGTTGTATCAGGTCTGACGGTGGGTTGTATCAGGTCTGACGGTGGGTTGTATCAGGTCTGATGGGTTGTATCAGGTCTGACGGTGGGTTGTATCAGGTCTGACGGTGGGTTGTATCAGGTCTGACGGTGGGTTGTATCAGGTCTGACGGTGGGTTGTATCAGGTCTGACGGTGGGTTGTATCAGGTCTGACGGTGGGTTGTATCAGGTCTGACGGTGGGTTGTATCAGGTCTGACGGTGGGTTGTATCAGGTCTGACGGTGGGTTGTATCAGGTCTGACGGTGGGTTGTATCAGGTCTGGGTATCAGGTCTGACGGTGGGTTGTATCAGGTCTGACGGTGGGTTGTATCAGGTCTGATGGTGGGTTGTATCAGGTCTGACGGTGGGTTGTATCAGGTCTGACGGTGGGTTGTATCAGGTCTGACGGTGGGTTGTATCAGGTCTGACGGTGGGTTGTATCAGGTCTGGGTGGGTTGTATCAGGTCTGACGGTGGGTTGTATCAGGTCTGACGGTGGGTTGTATCAGGTTGTATCAGGTCTGATGGTGGGTTGTATCAGGTCTGACGGTGGGTTGTATCAGGTCTGACGGTGGGTTGTATCAGGTCTGACGGTGGGTTGTATCAGGTCTGACGGTGGGTTGTATCAGGTCTGACGGTGGGTTGTATCAGGTCTGACGGTGGGTTGTATCAGGTCTGATGGTGGGTTGTATCAGGTCTGACGGTGGGTTGTATCAGGTCTGACGGTGGGTTGTATCAGGTCTGACGGTGGGTTGTATCAGGTCTGACGGTGGGTTGTATCAGGTCTGACGGTGGGTTGTATCAGGTCTGACGGTGGGTTGTATCAGGTCTGACGGTGGGTTGTATCAGGTCTGACGGTGGGTTGTATCAGGTCTGATGGTGGGTTGTATCAGGTCTGACGGTGGGTTGTATCAGGTCTGACGGTGGGTTGTATCAGGTCTGATGTGGGTTGTATCAGGTCTGACGGTGGGTTGTATCAGGTCTGATGGTGGGTTGTATCAGGTCTGACGGTGGGTTGTATCAGGTCTGACGGTGGGTTGTATCAGGTCTGACGGTGGTTGTATCAGGTCTGACGGTGGGTTGTATCAGGTCTGGGTTGTATCAGGTCTGATGTGGGTTGTATCAGGTCTGATGGTGGGTTGTATCAGGTTGTATCAGGTCTGGGTGGGTTGTATCAGGTCTGATGGTGGGTTGTATCAGGTCTGACGGTGGGTTGTATCAGGTCTGACGGTGGGTTGTATCAGGTCTGACGGTGGGTTGTATCAGGTCTGACGGTGGGTTGTATCAGGTCTGACGGTGGGTTGTATCAGGTCTGACGGTGGGTTGTATCAGGTCTGACGGTGGGTTGTATCAGGTCTGACGGTGGGTTGTATCAGGTCTGATGGTGGGTTGGGTTGTATCAGGTCTGACGGTGGGTTGTATCAGGTCTGACGGTGGGTTGTATCAGGTCTGACGGTGGGTTGTATCAGGTCTGACGGTGGGTTGTATCAGGTCTGATGGTGGGTTGATGGTGGGTTGTATCAGGTCTGACGGTGGGTTGTATCAGGTCTGACGGTGGGTTGTATCAGGTCTGACGGTGGGTTGTATCAGGTCTGACGGTGGGTTGTTGGTGGGTTGTATCAGGTCTGACGGTGGGTTGTATCAGGTCTGACGGTGGGTTGTATCAGGTCTGACGGTGGGTTGTATCAGGTCTGACGGTGGGTTGTATCAGGTCTGACGGTGGGTTGTATCAGGTCTGACGGTGGGTTGATGGTGGGTTGTATCAGGTCTGACGGTGGGTTGTATCAGGTATGACGGTGGGTTGTATCAGGTCTGATGGTGGGTTGTATCAGGTCTGATGGTGGGTTGTATCAGGTCTGGGTTGTATCAGGTCTGACGGTGGATTGTATCAGGTCTGACGGTGGGTTGTATGAGATCTGATGGTGGGTTGTATCAGGTCTGACTGTGGGTTGTATAAGGTCTGATGGTGGGTTGTATCAGGTCTGACGGTTGTATCAGGTCTGATGGTGGGTTGTATCAGGTCTGATCGGTCTGGGTGGGTTGTATCAGGTCTGACGGTGGGTTGTATCAGGTCTGACGGTGGGTTGTATCAGGTCTGACGGTGGGTTGTATCAGGTCTGATGGTGGGTTGTATCAGGTTGGGTTGTATCAGGTCTGACGGTGGGTTGTATCAGGTCTGACGGTGGGTTGTATCAGGTCTGGGTGGTTGTATCAGGTCTGACGGTGGGTTGTATCAGGTCTGACGGTGGGTTGTATCAGGTCTGACGGTGGGTTGTATCAGGTCTGACGGTGGGTTGTATCAGGTCTGACGGTGGGTTGTATCAGGTCTGACGGTGGGTTGTATCAGGTCTGACGGTGGGTTGTATCAGGTCTGACGGTGGGTTGTATCAGGTCTGACGGTGGGTTGTATCAGGTCTGACGGTGGGTTGTATCAGGTCTGATGGTGGGTTGTATCAGGTTGTATCAGGTCTGACGGTGGGTTGTATCAGGTCTGACGGTGGGTTGTATCAGGTCTGACGGTGGGTTGTATCAGGTCTGACGGTGGGTTGTATCAGGTCTGACGGTGGGTTGTATCAGGTCTGATGGTGGGTTGTATCAGGTGGGTTGTATCAGGTCTGACGGTGGGTTGTATCAGGTCTGACGGTGGGTTGTATCAGGTCTGACGGTGGGTTGTATCAGGTCTGACGGTGGGTTGTATCAGGTCTGACGGTGGGTTGTATCAGGTCTGACGGTGGGTTGTATCAGGTCTGACGGTGGGTTGTATCAGGTCTGATGGTGGGTTGTATCAGGTCTGACGGTGGGTTGTATCAGGTCTGACGGTGGGTTGTATCAGGTCTGACGGTGGGTTGTATCTGGTGGGTTGTATCAGGTCTGACGGTGGGTTGTATCAGGTCTGATGGGTGGGTTGTATCAGGTCTGACGGTGGGTTGTATCAGGTCTGACGGTGGGTTGTATCAGGTCTGATGGTGGGTTGTATCAGGTCTGACGGTGGGTTGTATCAGGTCTGACGGTGGGTTGTATCAGGTCTGACGGTGGGTTGTATCAGGTCTGATGGTGGGTTGTATCAGGTCTGACGGTGGGTTGTATCAGGTGGGTTGTATCAAGTCTGACGGTGGGTTGTATCAGGTGGGTTGTATCAGGTCTGATGGTGGGTTGTATCAGGTCTGACGGTGGGTTGTATCAGGTCTGACGGTGGGTTGTATCAGGTCTGACGGTGGGTTGTATCAGGTCTGACGGTGGGTTGTATCAGGTCTGACGGTGGGTTGTATCAGGTCTGACGGTGGGTTGTATCAGGTCTGACGGTGGGTTGTATCAGGTCTGACGGTGGGTTGTATCAGGTCTGACGGTGGGTTGTATCAGGTCTGATGGTGGGTTGTATCAGGTCTGACGGTGGGTTGTATCAGGTCTGACGGTGGGTTGTATCAGGTCTGACGGTGGGTTGTATCAGGTCTGACGGTGGGTTGTATATCAGGTCTGACGGTGGGTTGTATCAGGTCTGACGGTGGGTTGTATCAGGTCTGGTCGTTGTATCAGGTCTGACGGTGGGTTGTATCAGGTGGGTTGTATCAGGTCTGATGGTGGGTTGTATCAGGTCTGACGGTGGGTTGTATCAGGTCTGACGGTGGGTTGTATCAGGTCTGACGGTGGGTTGTATCAGGTCTGACGGTGGGTTGTATCAGGTCTGATGGTGGGTTGTATCAGGTCTGACGGTGGGTTGTATCAGGTCTGACGGTGGGTTGTATCAGGTCTGATGGTGGGTTGTATCAGGTCTGACGGTGGGTTGTATCAGGTCTGACGGTGGGTTGTATCAGGTCTGACGGTGGGTTGTATCAGGTCTGACGGTGGGTTGTCAGGTCTGACGGTGGGTTGTATCAGGTCTGACGGTGGGTTGTATCAGGTCTGACGGTGGGTTGTATCAGGTCTGACGGTGGGTTGTATCAGGTCTGACGGTGGGTTGTATCAGGTCTGAGGTGGGTTGTATCAGGTCTGACGGTGGGTTGTATCAGGTCTGATGGTGGGTTGTATCAGGTCTGACGGTGGGTTGTATCAGGTCTGACGGTGGGTTGTATCAGGTCTGACGGTGGGTTGTATCAGGTCTGACGGTGGGTTGTATCAGGTCTGACGGTGGGTTGTATCAGGTCTGACGGTGGGTTGTATCAGGTCTGACGGTGGGTTGTATCAGGTCTGACGGTGGGTTGTATCAGGTCTGACGGTGGGTTGTATCAGGTCTGACGGTGGGTTGTATCAGGTGTATCAGGTCTGACGGTGGGTTGTATCAGGTCTGATGGTGGGTTGTATCAGGTCTGACGGTGGGTTGTATCAGGTCTGACGGTGGGTTGTATCAGGTCTGACGGTGGGTTGTATCAGGTCTGACGGTGGGTTGTATCAGGTCTGACGGTGGGTTGTATCAGGTCTGACGGTGGGTTGTATCAGGTCTGACGGTGGGTTGTATCAGGTCTGATGGTGGGTTGTATCAGGTCTGACGGTGGGTTGTATCAGGTCTGACGGTGGGTTGTATCAGGTCTGAGGTGGGTTGTATCAGGTCTGATGGTGGGTTGTATCAGGTCTGACGGTGGGTTGTATCAGGTCTGATGGTGGGTTGTATCAGGTCTGACGGTGGGTTGTATCAGGTCTGACGGTGGGTTGTATCAGGTCTGACGGTGGGTTGTATCAGGTCTGACGGTGGGTTGTATCAGGTCTGACGGTGGGTTGTATCAGGTCTGACGGTGGGTTGTATCAGGTCTGATGGTGGGTTGTATCAGGTCTGACGGTGGGTTGTATCAGGTCTGACGGTGGGTTGTATCAGGTCTGACGGTGGGTTGTATCAGGTCTGATCAGGTGGGTTGTATCAGGTCTGATGGTGGGTTGTATCAGGTGGGTGTATCAGGTGGGTTGTATCAGGTCTGATGGTGGGTTGTATCAGGTCTGACGGTGGGTTGTATCAGGTCTGATGGTGGGTTGTATCAGGTCTGACGGTGGGTTGTATCAGGTCTGACGGTGGGTTGTATCAGGTCTGACGGTGGGTTGTATCAGGTCTGACGGTGGGTTGTATCAGGTCTGACGGTGGGTTGTATCAGGTCTGACGGTGGGTTGTATCAGGTCTGACGGTGGGTTGTATCAGGTCTGACGGTGGGTTGTATCAGGTGGGTATCAGGTCTGACGGTGGGTTGTATCAGGTCTGACGGTGGGTTGTATCAGGTCTGACGGTGGGTTGTATCAGGTCTGACGGTGGGTTGTATCAGGTCTGACGGTGGGTTGTATCAGGTCTGACGGTGGGTTGTATCAGGTCTGATGGTGGGTTGTATCAGGTCTGACGGTGGGTTGTATCAGGTCTGACGGTGGGTTGTATCAGGTCTGACGGTGGGTTGTATCAGGTCTGACGGTGGGTTGTATCAGGTCTGACGGTGGGTTGTATCAGGTCTGACGGTGGGTTGTAGGGTGGGTTGTATCAGGTCTGATGGTGGGTTGTATCAGGTTGTATCAGGTCTGATGGTGGGTTGTATCAGGTCTGACGGTGGGTTGTATCAGGTCTGACGGTGGGTTGTATCAGGTCTGACGGTGGGTTGTATCAGGTCTGACGGTGGGTTGTATCAGGTCTGACGGTGGGTTGTATCAGGTCTGACGGTGGGTTGTATCAGGTCTGACGGTGGGTTGTATCAGGTCTGACGGTGGGTTGTATCAGGTCTGGGTCAGGTCTGACGGTGGGTTGTATCAGGTCTGACGGTGGGTTGTATCAGGTCTGACGGTGGGTTGTATCAGGTCTGACGGTGGGTTGTATCAGGTCTGATGGTGGGTTGTATCAGGTCTGACGGTGGGTTGTATCAGGTGGGTTGTATCAGGTCTGACGGTGGGTTGTATCAGGTCTGACGGTGGGTTGTATCAGGTCTGACGGTGGGTTGTATCAGGTCTGACGGTGGGTGTATCAGGTCTGACGGTGGGTTGTATCAGGTCTGACGGTGGGTTGTATCAGGTCTGACGGTGGGTTGTATCAGGTCTGACGGTGGGTTGTATCAGGTGGGTTGTATCAGGTCTGACGGTGGGTTGTATCAGGTCTGACGGTGGGTTGTATCAGGTCTGACGGTGGGTTGTATCAGGTCTGACGGTGGGTTGTATCAGGTCTGACGGTGGGTTGTATCAGGTCTGATGGTGGGTTGTATCAGGTGGGTTGTAGGTCTGACGGTGGGTTGTATCAGGTCTGACGGTGGGTTGTATCAGGTCTGATGGTGGGTTGTATCAGGTCTGACGGTGGGTTGTATCAGGTCTGACGGTTGTATCAGGTCTGACGGTGGGTTGTATCAGGTCTGACGGTGGGTTGTATCAGGTCTGGTGGGTTGTATCAGGTCTGACGGTGGGTTGTATCAGGTGGGTTGTATCAGGTCTGATGGTGGGTTGTATCAGGTCTGACGGTGGGTTGTATCAGGTCTGATGGTGGGTTGTATCAGGTCTGACGGTGGGTTGTATCAGGTCTGACGGTGGGTTGTATCAGGTCTGACGGTGGGTTGTATCAGGTCTGACGGTGGGTTGTATCAGGTGGGTTGTATCAGGTCTGACGGTGGGTTGTATCAGGTCTGACGGTGGGTTGTATCAGGTGGGTCGTATCAAGTCTGACGGTGGGTTGTATCAGGTGGGTTGTATCAGGTCTGATGGTGGGTTGTATCAGGTCTGATGGTGGGTTGTATCAGGTCTGACGGTGGGTTGTATCAGGTCTGACGGTGGGTTGTATCAGGTCTGACGGTGGGTTGTATCAGGTCTGACGGTGGGTTGTATCAGGTCTGACGGTGGGTTGTATCAGGTCTGACGGTGGGTTGTATCAGGTCTGACGGTGGGTTGTATCAGGGGTTGATGGTGGGTTGTAGGTCTGACGGTGGGTTGTATCAGGTCTGACGGTGGGTTGTATCAGGTCTGACGGTGGGTTGTATCAGGTCTGACGGTGGGTTGTATCAGGTCTGATGGTGGGTTGTATCAGGTCTGATGGTGGGTTGTATCAGGTCTGACGGTGGGTTGTATCAGGTCTGACGGTGGGTTGTATCAGGTCTGACGGTGGGTTGTATCAGGTCTGACGGTGGGTTGTATCAGGTCTGACGGTGGGTTGTATCAGGTCTGACGGTGGGTTGTATCAGGTCTGACGGTGGGTTGTATCAGGTCTGACGGTGGGTTGTATCAGGTCTGACGGTGGGTTGTATCAGGTCTGATGGTGGGTTGTATCAGGTCTGACGGTGGGTTGTATCAGGTCTGACGGTGGGTTGTATCAGGTGGGTTGTATCAGGTCTGACGGTGGGTTGTATCAGGTCTGACGGTGGATTGTATCAGGTCTGACGGTGGGTTGTATCAGGTCTGACGGTGGGTTGTATCAGGTCTGACGGTGGGTTGTATCAGGTCTGACGGTGGGTTGTATCAGGTCTGACGGTGGGTTGTATCAGGTCTGACGGTGGGTTGTATCAGGTCTGACGGTGGGTTGTATCAGGTCTGACGGTGGGTTGTATCAGGTCTGACGGTGGGTTGTATCAGGTCTGACGGTGGGTTGTATCAGGTCTGATGGTGGGTTGTATCAGGTCTGACGGTGGGTTGTATCAGGTCTGACGGTGGGTTGTATCAGGTCTGACGGTGGGTTGTATCAGGTCTGATGGTGGGTTGTATCAGGTCTGACGGTGGGTTGTATCAGGTCTGACGGTGGGTTGTATCAGGTCTGACGGTGGGTTGTATCAGGTCTGACGGTGGGTTGTATCAGGTCTGATGGTTGTATCAGGTCTGACGGTGGGTTGTATCAGGTCTGACGGTGGGTTGTATCAGGTCTGACGGTGGGTTGTATCAGGTCTGATGGTGGGTTGTATCAGGTCTGACGGTGGGTTGTATCAGGTCTGACGGTGGGTTGTATCAGGTCTGACGGTGGGTTGTATCAGGTCTGACGGTGGGTTGTATCAGGTCTGACGGTGGGTTGTATCAGGTCTGACGGTGGGTTGTATCAGGTCTGACGGTGGGTTGTATCAGGTCTGACGGTGGGTTGTATCAGGTCTGACGGTGGGTTGTATCAGGTCTGACGGTGGGTTGTATCAGGTCTGACGGTGGGTTGTATCAGGTCTGACGGTGGGTTGTATCAGGTCTGACGGTGGGTTGTATCAGGTCTGACGGTGGGTTGTATCAGGTCTGACGGTGGGTTGTATCAGGTCTGACGGTGGTGGGTCTGACGGTGGGTTGTATCAGGTCTGACGGTGGGTTGTATCAGGTCTGATGGGTTGTATCAGGTCTGACGGTGGGTTGTATCAGGTCTGACGGTGGGTTGTATCAGGTCTGACGGTGGGTTGTATCAGGTCTGACGGTGGGTTGTATCAGGTCTGACGGTGGGTTGTATCAGGTCTGAGGTGGGTTGTATCAGGTCTGACGGTGGGTTGTATCAGGTCTGATGGTGGGTTGTATCAGGTCTGATGGTGGGTTGTATCAGGTCTGACGGTGGGTTGTATCAGGTCTGACGGTGGGTTGTATCAGGTCTGACGGTGGGTTGTATCAGGTCTGACGGTGGGTTGTATCAGGTCTGACGGTGGGTTGTATCAGGTCTGACGGTGGGTTGTATCAGGTCTGACGGTGGGTTGTATCAGGTCTGGGGTGGGTTGTATCAGGTCTGACGGTGGGTTGTATCAGGTCTGACGGTGGGTTGTATCAGGTCTGACGGTGGGTTGTATCAGGTCTGACGGTGGGTTGTATCAGGGTCTGACGGTGGGTTGTATCAGGTCTGACGGTGGGTTGTATCAGGTCTGACGGTGGGTTGTATCAGGTGGGTTGTATCAGGTCTGACGGTGGGTTGTATCAGGTCTGACGGTGGGTTGTATCAGGTCTGATGGTCTGGGTGGGTTGTATCAGGTCTGACGGTGGGTTGTATCAGGTCTGACGGTGGGTTGTATCAGGTCTGATGGTGGGTTGTATCAGGTCTGACGGTGGGTTGTATCAGGTCTGACGGTGGGTTGTATCAGGTCTGACGGTGGGTTGTATCAGGTCTGACGGTGGGTTGTATCAGGTCTGATGGTGGGTTGTATCAGGTCTGACGGTGGGTTGTATCAGGTCTGACGGTGGGTTGTATCAGGTCTGACGGTGGGTTGTATCAGGTCTGATGGTGGGTTGTATCAGGTCTGACGGTGGGTTGTATCAGGTCTGACGGTGGGTTGTATCAGGTCTGGGTCTATCAGGTCTGACGGTGGGTTGTATCAGGTCTGACGGTGGGTTGTATCAGGTGGGTTGTATCAGGTCTGACGGTGGGTTGTATCAGGTCTGACGGTGGGTTGTATCAGGTCTGACGGTGGGTTGTATCAGGTCTGACGGTGGGTTGTATCAGGTCTGACGGTGGGTTGTATCAGGTCTGACGGTGGGTTGTATCAGGTGGGTTGTATCAGGTCTGATGGTGGGTTGTATCAGGTCTGACGGTGGGTTGTATCAGGTCTGACGGTGGGTTGTATCAGGTCTGACGGTGGGTTGTATCAGGTCTGACGGTGGGTTGTATCAGGTCTGACGGTGGGTTGTATCAGGTCTGACGGTGGGTTGTATCAGGTCTGACGGTGGGTTGTATCAGGTCTGACGGTGGGTTGTATCAGGTCTGATGGTGGGTTGTATCAGGTCTGACGGTGGGTTGTATCAGGTCTGACGGTGGGTTGTATCAGGTCTGACGGTGGGTTGTATCAGGTCTGACGGTGGGTTGTATCAGGTCTGACGGTCTGACGGTGGGTTGTATCAGGTCTGACGGTGGGTTGTATCAGGTCTGACGGTGGGTTGTATCAGGTGGGTGTATCAGGTCTGACGGTGGGTTGTATCAGGTCTGATGGTGGGTTGTATCAGGTCTGACGGTGGGTTGTATCAGGTCTGATGGGTGGGTTGTATCAGGTCTGACGGTGGGTTGTATCAGGTCTGACGGTGGGTTGTATCAGGTCTGACGGTGGGTTGTATCAGGTCTGATGGTGGGTTGTATCAGGTCTGACGGTGGGTTGTATCAGGTCTGACGGTGGGTTGTATCAGGTCTGACGGTGGGTTGTATCAGGTCTGACGGTGGGTTGTATCAGGTCTGACGGTGGGTTGTATCAGGTGGGTTGTATCAGGTCTGATGGTGGGTTGTATCAGGTCTGATGGTGGGTTGTATCAGGTCTGACGGTGGGTTGTATCAGGTCTGACGGTGGGTTGTATCAGGTCTGGTTGTATCTCTGACGGTGGGTTGTATCAGGTCTGGGTTGTATCAGGTCTGACGGTGGGTTGTATCAGGTCTGACGGTGGGTTGTATCAGGTCTGATGGTGGGTTGTATCAGGTCTGTCTGACGGTGGGTTGTATCAGGTCTGATGGTGGGTTGTATCAGGTCTGACGGTGGGTTGTATCAGGTCTGACGGTGGGTTGTATCAGGTCTGACGGTGGGTTGTATCAGGTCTGACGGTGGGTTGTATCAGGTCTCTGACGGTGGGTTGTATCAGGTCTGACGGTGGGTTGTATCAGGTCTGACGGTGGGTTGTATCAGGTCTGACGGTGGGTTGTATCAGGTCTGACGGTGGGTTGTATCAGGTCTGACGGTGGGTTGTATCAGGTCTGATGGTGGGTTGTATCAGGTCTGACGGGGGGTTGTATCAGGTCTGATGGTGGGTTGTATCAGGTCTGACGGTGGGTTGTATCAGGTCTGACGGTGGGTTGTATCAGGTCTGACGGTGGGTTGTATCAGGTCTGACGGTGGGTTGTATCAGGTCTGACGGTGGGTTGTATCAGGTCTGGGTTGTATCAGGTCTGACGGTGGGTTGTATCAGGTCTGACGGTGGGTTGTATCAGGTCTGACGGTGGGTTGTATCAGGTCTGACGGTGGGTTGTATCAGGTCTGACGGTGGGTTGTATCAGGTCTGACGGTGGGTTGTATCAGGTCTGACGGTGGGTTGTATCAGGTCTGACGGTGGGTTGTATCAGGTCTGACGGTGGGTTGTATCAGGTCTGACGGTGGGTTGTATCAGGTCTGACGGTGGGTTGTATCAGGTCTGACGGTGGGTTGTATCAGGTCTGACGGTGGGTTGTATCAGGTCTGATGGTGGGTTGTATCAGGTCTGACGGTGGGTTGTATCAGGTCTGACGGTGGGTTGTATCAGGTCTGACGGTGGGTTGTATCAGGTCTGACGGTGGGTTGTATGGTGGGTTGTATCAGGTCTGACGGTGGGTTGTATCAGGTCTGACGGTGGGTTGTATCAGGTCTGACGGTGGGTTGTATCAGGTCTGACGGTGGGTTGTATCAGGTCTGACGGTGGGTTGTATCAGGTCTGACGGTGGGTTGTATCAGGTCTGACGGTGGGTTGTATCAGGTCTGACGGTGGGTTGTATCAGGTCTGACGGTGGGTTGTATCAGGTCTGACGGTGGGTTGTATCAGGTCTGATGGTGGGTTGTATCAGGTCTGACGGTGGGTTGTATCAGGTCTGACGGTGGGTTGTATCAGGTCTGATGGTGGGTTGTATCAGGTCTGATGGTGGGTTGTATCAGGTCTGACGGTGGGTTGTATCAGGTCTGACGGTGGGTTGTATCAGGTCTGACGGTGGGTTGTATCAGGTCTGACGGTGGGTTGTATATCAGGTCTGACGGTGGGTTGTATCAGGTCTGACGGTGGGTTGTATCAGGTCTGACGGTGGGTTGTATCAGGTCTGACGGTGGGTTGTATCAGGTGGGTTGTATCAAGTCTGACGGTGGGTTGTATCAGGTGGGTTGTATCAGGTCTGATGGTGGGTTGTATCAGGTCTGACGGTGGGTTGTATCAGGTCTGTCTGGGGTTGTTGTATCAGGTGGGTTGTATCAGGTCTGATGGTGGGTTGTATCAGGTCTGACGGTGGGTTGTATCAGGTCTGATGGTGGGTTGTATCAGGTCTGACGGTGGGTTGTATCAGGTCTGACGGTGGGTTGTATCAGGTCTGACGGTGGGTTGTATCAGGTCTGACGGTGGGTTGTATCAGGTCTGATGGTGGGTTGTATCAGGTCTGACGGTGGGTTGTATCAGGTCTGACGGTGGGTTGTATCAGGTCTGACGGTGGGTTGTATCAGGTCTGACGGTGGGTTGTATCAGGTCTGACGGTGGGTTGTATCAGGTCTGACGGTGGGTTGTATCAGGTCTGACGGTGGGTTGTATCAGGTCTGACGGTGGGTTGTATCAGGTCTGACGGTGGGTTGTATCAGGTCTGACGGTGGGTTGTATCAGGTCTGACGGTGGGTTGTATCAGGTCTGATGGTGGGTTGTATCAGGTCTGACGGTGGGTTGTATCAGGTCTGACGGTGGGTTGTATCAGGTCTGACGGTGGGTTGTATCAGGTCTGACGGTGGGTTGTATCAGGTCTGACGGTGGGTTGTATCAGGTCTGACGGTGGGTTGTATCAGGTCTGACGGTGGGTTGTATCAGGTCTGACGGTGGGTTGTATCAGGTCTGACGGTGGGTTGTATCAGGTCTGATGGTGGGTTGTATCAGGTCTGACGGTGGGTTGTATCAGGTCTGACGGTGGGTTGTATCAGGTCTGACGGTGGGTTGTATCAGGTCTGACGGTGGGTTGTATCAGGTCTGACGGTGGGTTGTATCAGGTGGGTTGTATCAAGTCTGACGGTGGGTTGTATCAGGTGGGTTGTATCAGGTCTGATGGTGGGTTGTAGCAGGTCTGACGGTGGGTTGTATCAGGTCTGACGGTGGGTTGTATCAGGTCTGACGGTGGGTTGTATCAGGTCTGATGGTGGGTTGTATCAGGTCTGACGGTGGGTTGTATCAGGTCTGACGGTGGGTTGTATCAGGTCTGATGGTGGGTTGTATCAGGTCTGACGGTGGGTTGTATCAGGTCTGACGGTGGGTTGTATCAGGTCTGACGGTGGGTTGTATCAGGTCTGACGGTGGGTTGTATCAGGTCTGACGGTGGGTTGTATCAGGTCTGACGGTGGGTTGTATCAGGTCTGATGGTGGGTTGTATCAGGTCTGACGGTGGGTTGTATCAGGTCTGACGGTGGGTTGTATCAGGTCTGAGGTGGGTTGTATCAGGTCTGACGGTGGGTTGTATCAGGTGGGTTGTATCAGGTCTGACGGTGGGTTGTATCAGGTCTGACGGTGGGTTGTATCAGGTCTGACGGTGGGTTGTATCAGGTGGGTTGTATCAGGTCTGACGGTGGGTTGTATCAGGTCTGACGGTGGGTTGTATCAGGTCTGACGGTGGGTTGTATCAGGTCTGACGGTGGGTTGTATCAGGTGGGTTGTATCAGGTCTGACGGTGGGTTGTATCAGGTCTGACTGGTGGGTTGTATCAGGTCTGATGGTGGGTTGTATCAGGTCTGACGGTGGGTTGTATCAGGTCTGACGGTGGGTTGTATCAGGTCTGAGGTGGGTTGTATCAGGTCTGACGGTGGGTTGTGGTGGGTTGTATCAGGTCTGACGGTGGGTTGTATCAGGTCTGACGGTGGGTTGTATCAGGTCTGACGGTGGGTTGTATCAGGTCTGACGGTGGGTTGTATGGGTGGGTTGTATCAGGTCTGATGGTGGGTTGTATCAGGTCTGACGGTGGGTTGTATCAGGTCTGACGGTGGGTTGTATCAGGTCTGACGGTGGGTTGTATCAGGTCTGACGGTGGGTTGTATATCAGGTCTGACGGTGGGTTGTATCAGGTCTGACGGTGGGTTGTATCAGGTCTGACGGTGGGTGTATCAGGTCTGACGGTGGGTTGTATCAGGTCTGACGGTGGGTTGTATCAGGTCTGACGGTGGGTTGTATCAGGTCTGACGGTGGGTTGTATCAGGTCTGACGGTGGGTTGTATCAGGTCTGACGGTGGGTTGTATCAGGTCTGACGGTGGGTTGTATCAGGTCTGACGGTGGGTTGTATCAGGTCTGACGGTGGGTTGTATCAGGTCTGACGGTGGGTTGTATCAGGTCTGACGGTGGGTTGTATCAGGTCTGGTGGGTTGTATCAGGTCTGATGGTGGGTTGTATCAGGTCTGACGGTGGGTTGTATCAGGTCTGACGGTGGGTTGTATCAGGTCTGACGGTGGGTTGTATCAGGTCTGACGGTGGGTTGTATCAGGTCTGACGGTGGGTTGTATCAGGTCTGATGGTGGGTTGTATCAGGTCTGACGGGGGATTGTATCAGGTCTGACGGTGGGTTGTATCAGGTCTGACGGTGGGTTGTATCAGGTCTGACGGTGGGTTGTATCAGGTCTGATGGTGGGTTGTATCAGGTCTGACGGTGGGTTGTATCAGGTCTGACGGTGGGTTGTATCAGGTCTGACGGTGGGTTGTATCAGGTCTGACGGTGGGTTGTATCAGGTCTGACGGTGGGTTGTATCAGGTCTGACGGTGGGTTGTATCAGGTATCAGGTCTGACGGTGGGTTGTATCAGGTCTGACGGTGGGTTGTATCAGGTCTGACGGTGGGTTGTATCAGGTCTGACGGTGGGTTGTATCAGGTCTGACGGTGGGTTGTATCAGGTCTGACGGTGGGTTGTATCAGGTCTGACGGTGGGTTGTATCAGGTCTGACGGTGGGTTGTATCAGGTCTGACGGTGGGTTGTATCAGGTCTGACGGTGGGTTGTATCAGGTCTGACGGTGGGTTGTATCAGGTCTGACGGTGGGTTGTATCAGGTGGGTTGTATCAGGTCTGACGGTGGGTTGTATCAGGTCTGACGGTGGGTTGTATCAGGTCTGACGGTGGGTTGTATCAGGTCTGACGGTGGGTTGTATCAGGTCTGATGGTGGGTTGTATCAGGTCTGACGGTGGGTTGTATCAGGTGGGTTGTATCAGGTCTGATGGTGGGTTGTATCAGGTCTGACGGTGGGTTGTATCAGGTCTGACGGTGGGTTGTATCAGGTCTGACGGTGGGTTGTATCAGGTCTGACGGTGGGTTGTATCAGGTCTGACGGTGGGTTGTATCAGGTCTGACGGTGGGTTGTATCAGGTCTGACGGTGGGTTGTATCAGGTCTGACGGTGGGTTGTTTTGTGTGGGTTGTATCAGGTCTGATGGTGGGTTGTATCAGGTCTGACGGTGGGTTGTATCAGGTCTGACGGTGGGTTGTATCAGGTCTGACGGTGGGTTGTATCAGGTCTGATGGTGGGTTGTATCAGGTCTGACGGTGGGTTGTATCAGGTCTGACGGTGGGTTGTATCAGGTCTGACGGTGGGTTGTATCAGGTCTGACGGTGGGTTGTATCAGGTCTGACGGTGGGTTGTATCAGGTCTGACGGTGGGTTGTATCAGGTCTGATGGTGGGTTGTATCAGGTCTGACGGTGGGTTGTATCAGGTCTGACGGTGGGTTGTATCAGGTCTGACGGTGGGTTGTATCAGGTCTGACGGTGGGTTGTATCAGGTCTGACGGTGGGTTGTATCAGGTCTGACGGTGGGTTGTATCAGGTCTGACGGTGGGTTGTATCAGGTCTGACGGTGGGTTGTATCAGGTCTGACGGTGGGTTGTATCAGGTCTGACGGTGGGTTGTATCAGGTCTGACGGTGGGTTGTATCAGGTCTGACGGTGGGTTGTATCAGGTCTGACGGTGGGTTGTATCAGGTCTGACGGGTGGGTTGTATCAGGTCTGACGGTGGGTTGTATCAGGTCTGACGGTGGGTTGTATCAGGTCTGATGGTGGGTTGTATCAGGTCTGTTGTATCAGGTCTGACGGTGGGTTGTATCAGGTCTGACGGTGGGTTGTATCAGGTCTGACGGTGGGTTTATCAGGTCTGACGGTGGGTTGTATCAGGTCTGATGGTGGGTTGTATCAGGTCTGACGGTGGGTTGTATCAGGTCTGACGGTGGGTTGTATCAGGTGGGTTGTATCAGGTCTGACGGTGGGTTGTATCAGGTCTGATGGTGGGTTGTATCAGGTCTGACGGTGGGTTGTATCAGGTCTGACGGTGGGTTGTATCAGGTCTGACGGTGGGTTGTATCAGGTCTGACGGTGGGTTGTATCAGGTCTGACGGTGGGTTGTATCAGGTCTGGGTTGGTTGTATCAGGTCTGACGGTGGGTTGTATCAGGTCTGACGGTGGGTTGTATCAGGTCTGACGGGGGTTGTATCAGGTCTGACGGTGGGTTGTATCAGGTCTGACGGTGGGTTGTATCAGGTGGGTTGTAGGTCTGACGGTGGGTTGTATCAGGTCTGACGGTGGGTTGTATCAGGTCTGACGGTGGGTTGTATCAGGTCTGACGGTGGGTTGTATGGTGGGTTGTATCAGGTCTGACGGTGGGTTGTATCAGGTCTGACGGTGGGTTGTATCAGGTCTGACGGTGGGTTGTATCAGGTCTGACGGTGGGTTGTATCAGGTCTGACGGTGGGTTGTATCAGGTCTGACGGTGGGTTGTATCAGGTCTGACGGTGGGTTGTATCAGGTCTGACGGTGGGTTGTATCAGGTCTGACGGTGGGTTGTATCAGGTCTGACGGTGGGTTGTATCAGGTGGGTTGTATCAGGTCTGACGGTGGGTTGTATCAGGTCTGACGGTGGGTTGTATCAGGTCTGACGGTGGGTTGTATCAGGTCTGACGGTGGGTTGTATCAGGTCTGACGGTGGGTTGTATCAGGTCTGACGGTGGGTTGTATCAGGTCTGACGGTGGGTTGTATCAGGTCTGACGGTGGGTTGTATCAGGTCTGATGGTGGGTTGTATCAGGTCTGACGGTGGGTTGTATCAGGTCTGATGGTGGGTTGTATCAGGTCTGATGGTGGGTTGTAATCAGGTTGTATCAGGTCTGACGGTGGGTTGTATGAGGTCTGACGGTGGGTTGTATCAGGTCTGACGGTGGGTTGTATCAGGTCTGACGGTGGGTTGTATCAGGTCTGACGGTGGGTTGTATCAGGTCTGACGGTGGGTTGTATCAGGTCTGACGGTGGGTTGTATCAGGTCTGACGGTGGGTTGTATCAGGTCTGACGGTGGGTTGTATCAGGTCTGACGGTGGGTTGTATCAGGTCTGATGGTGGGTTGTATCAGGTCTGACGGTGGGTTGTATCAGGTCTGACGGTGGATTGTATCAGGTCTGACGGTGGGTTGTATCAGGTCTGACGGTGGGTTGTATCAGGTCTGACGGTGGGTTGTATCAGGTCTGACGGTGGGTTGTATCAGGTGGGGTGGGTTGTATCAGGTCTGACGGTGGGTTGTATCAGGTCTGACGGTGGGTTGTATCAGGTCTGACGGTGGGTTGTATCAGGTCTGACGGTGGGTTGTATCAGGTCTGACGGTGGGTTGTATCAGGTCTGACGGTGGGTTGTATCAGGTCTGATGGTGGGTTGTATCAGGTCTGACGGTGGGTTGTATCAGGTCTGACGGTGGGTTGTATCAGGTCTGACGGTGGGTTGTATCAGGTCTGACGGTGGGTTGTATCAGGTCTGACGGTGGGTTGTATCAGGTCTGACGGTGGGTTGTATCAGGTCTGACGGTGGGTTGTATCAGGTCTGACGGTGGGTTGTATCAGGTCTGACGGTGGGTTGTATCAGGTCTGACGGTGGGTTGTATCAGGTGGGTTGTATCAGGTCTGATGGTGGGTTGTATCAGGTCTGACGGTGGGTTGTATCAGGTCTGACGGTGGGTTGTATCAGGTCTGACGGTGGGTTGTATCAGGTCTGATGGTGGGTTGTATCAGGTCTGACGGTGGGTTGTATCAGGTCTGACGGTGGGTTGTATCAGGTCTGAGGTCTGGTCTGACGGTGGGTTGTATCAGGTCTGACGGTGGGTTGTATCAGGTCTGACGGTGGGTTGTATCAGGTCTGACGGTGGGTTGTATCAGGTCTGACGGTGGGTTGTATCAGGTCTGACGGTGGGTTGTATCAGGTCTGACGGTGGGTTGTATCAGGTCTGACGGTGGGTTGTATCAGGTCTGACGGTGGGTTGTATCAGGTCTGACGGTGGGTTGTATCAGGTCTGACGGTGGGTTGTATCAGGTCTGACGGTGGGTTGTATCAGGTGGGTTGGTCTGATGGTGGGTTGTATCAGGTCTGACGGTGGGTTGTATCAGGTCTGACGGTGGGTTGTATCAGGTCTGATGGTGGGTTGTATCAGGTCTGACGGTGGGTTGTATCAGGTCTGACGGTGGGTTGTATCAGGTCTGATGGTGGGTTGTATCAGGTCTGACGGTGGGTTGTATCAGGTCTGACGGTGGGTTGTATCAGGTCTGATGGTGGGTTGTATCAGGTCTGACGGTGGGTTGTATCAGGTCTGACGGTGGGTTGTATCAGGTGGGTTGTATCAGGTCTGATGGTGGGTTGTATCAGGTCTGACGGTGGGTTGTATCAGGTCTGATGGTGGGTTGTATCAGGTCTGACGGTGGGTTGTATCAGGTCTGACGGTGGGTTGTATCAGGTCTGACGGTGGGTTGTATCAGGTCTGATGGTGGGTTGTATCAGGTCTGATCAGGTCTGACGGTGGGTTGTATCAGGTCTGAGGTGGGTTGTATCAGGTCTGATGGTGGGTTGTATCAGGTCTGGGTGGGTGTATCAGGTCTGACGGTGGGTTGTATCAGGTCTGATGGTGGGTTGTATCAGGTCTGACGGTGGGTTGTATCAGGTCTGACGGTGGGTTGTATCAGGTCTGACGGTGGGTTGTATCAGGTCTGACGGTGGGTTGTATCAGGTCTGACGGTGGGTTGTATCAGGTCTGACGGTGGGTTGTATCAGGTCTGACGGTGGGTTGTATCAGGTCTGACGGTGGGTTGTATCAGGTCTGACGGTGGGTTGTATCAGGTCTGACGGTGGGTTGTATCAGGTCTGATGGTGGGTTGTATCAGGTCTGACGGTGGGTTGTAGTATCAGGTCTGACGGTGGGTTGTATCAGGTCTGACGGTGGGTTGTATCAGGTCTGACGGTGGGTTGTATCAGGTCTGACGGTGGGTTGTATCAGGTCTGACGGTGGGTTGTAGCAGGTCTGATGGTGGGTTGTATCAGGTCTGGGTTGTATCAGGTCTGACGGTGGGTTGTATCAGGTCTGACGGTGGGTTGTATCAGGTCTGACGGTGGGTTGTATCAGGTCTGACGGTGGGTTGTATCAGGTCTGACGGTGGGTTGTATCAGGTCTGACGGTGGGTTGTATCAGGTCTGACGGTGGGTTGTATCAGGTCTGACGGTGGGTTGTATCAGGTCTGACGGTGGGTTGTATCAGGTCTGACGGTGGGTTGTATCAGGTCTGACGGTGGGTTGTATCAGGTCTGACGGTGGGTTGTATCAGGTCTGACGGTGGGTTGTATCAGGTCTGACGGTGGGTTGTATCAGGTCTGACGGTGGGTTGTATCAGGTCTGACGGTGGGTTGTATCAGGTCTGACGGTGGGTTGTATCAGGTCTGACGGTGGGTTGTATCAGGTCTGACGGTGGGTTGTATCAGGTCTGACGGTGGGTTGTATCAGGTCTGATGGTGGGTTGTATCAGGTCTGACGGTGGGTTGTATCAGGTCTGACGGTGGGTTGTATCAGGTCTGACGGTGGGTTGTATCAGGTCTGACGGTGGGTTGTATCAGGTGGGGGTGTATCAGGTCTGACGGTGGGTTGTATCAGGTCTGACGGTGGGTTGTATCAGGTCAGGTCTGACGGTGGGTTGTATCAGGTGGGTTGTATCAGGTCTGATGGTGGGTTGTATCAGGTCTGACGGTGGGTTGTATCAGGTCTGACGGTGGGTTGTATCAGGTCTGACGGTGGGTTGTATCAGGTCTGATGGTGGGTTGTATCAGGTCTGACGGTGGGTTGTATCAGGTCTGACGGTGGGTTGTATCAGGTCTGACGGTGGGTTGTATCAGGTCTGATGGTGGGTTGTATCAGGTCTGACGGTGGGTTGTATCAGGTCTGACGGTGGGTTGTATCAGGTCTGACGGTGGGTTGTATCAGGTCTGACGGTGGGTTGTATCAGGTCTGACGGTGGGTTGTATCAGGTCTGACGGTGGGTTGTATCAGGTCTGACGGTGGGTTGTATCAGGTGGGTTGTATCAGGTCTGACGGTGGGTTGTATCAGGTCTGACGGTGGGTTGTATCAGGTCTGATGGTGGGTTGTATCAGGTCTGACGGTGGGTTGTATCAGGTCTGACGGTGGGTTGTATCAGGTCTGACGGTGGGTTGTATCAGGTCTGACGGTGGGTTGTATCAGGTCTGACGGTGGGTTGTATCAGGTCTGAGGTGGGTTGTATCAGTCTGGGTTGTATCAGGTCTGACGGTGGGTTGTATCAGGTCTGATGGTGGGTTGTATCAGGTCTGACGGTGGGTTGTATCAGGTCTGACGGTGGGTTGTATCAGGTCTGATGGTGGGTTGTATCAGGTCTGACGGTGGGTTGTATCAGGTCTGATGGTGGGTTGTATCAGGTCTGACGGTGGGTTGTATCAGGTCTGACGGTGGGTTGTATCAGGTCTGACGGTGGGTTGTATCAGGTCTGACGGTGGGTTGTATCAGGTCTGACGGTGGGTTGTATCAGGTCTGACGGTGGGTTGTATCAGGTCTGACGGTGGGTTGTATCAGGTCTGACGGTGGGTTGTATCAGGTCTGACGGTGGGTTGTATCAGGTCTGACGGTGGGTTGTATCAGGTCTGACGGTGGGTTGTATCAGGTCTGACGGTGGGTTGTATCAGGTCTGATGGTGGGTTGTATCAGGTCTGACGGTGGGTTGTATCAGGTCTGACGGTGGGTTGTATCAGGTCTGACGGTGGGTTGTATCAGGTCTGACGGTGGGTTGTATCAGGTCTGACGGTGGGTTGTATCAGGTCTGACGGTGGGTTGTATCAGGTCTGACGGTGGGTTGTATCAGGTCTGACGGTGGGTTGTATCAGGTCTGACGGTGGGTTGTATCAGGTCTGACGTTGCATTTTGTAAGGTGGGTTGTATCAGGTCTGACGGTGGGTTGTATCAGGTCTGACGGTGGGTTGTATCAGGTCTGACGGTGGGTTGTATCTGACAGGTGGGTTGTATCAGGTCTGACGGTGGGTTGTATCAGGTCTGACGGTGGGTTGTATCAGGTCAGGTCTGACGGTGGGTTGTATCAGGTCTGACGGTGGGTTGTATCAGGTCTGACGGTGGGTTGTATCAGGTCTGACGGTGGGTTGTATCAGGTCTGACGGTGGGTTGTATCAGGTCTGACGGTTGTTGTATCAGGTCTGACGGTGGGTTGTATCAGGTGGGTGTATCAGGTCTGACGGTGGGTTGTATCAGGTCTGACGGTGGGTTGTATCAGGTCTGACGGTGGGTTGTATCAGGTCTGACGGTGGGTTGTATCAGGTCTGATGGTGGGTTGTATCAGGTCTGACGGTGGGTTGTATCAGGTCTGACGGTGGGTTGTATCAGGTCTGACGGTGGGTTGTATCAGGTCTGACGGTGGGTTGTATCAGGTCTGACGGTGGGTTGTATCAGGTCTGACGGTGGGTTGTATCAGGTCTGATGGTGGGTTGTATCAGGTCTGGGTTGTATCAGGTCTGACGGTGGGTTGTATCAGGTCTGACGGTGGGTTGTATCAGGTCTGACGGTGGGTTGTATCAGGTCTGATGGTGGGTTGTATCAGGTCTGACGGTGGGTTGTATCAGGTCTGACGGTGGGTTGTATCAGGTCTGACGGTGGGTTGTATCAGGTCTGACGGTGGGTTGTATCAGGTCTGACGGTGGGTTGTATCAGGTCTGACGGTGGGTTGTATCAGGTCTGACGGTGGGTTGTATCAGGTCTGACGGTGGGTTGTATCAGGTCTGATGGTGGGTTGTATCAGGTCTGACGGTGGGTTGTATCAGGTCTGACGGTGGGTTGTATCAGGTCTGACGGTGGGTTGTATCAGGTCTGACGGTGGGTTGTATCAGGTGGGTTGTATCAGGTCTGACGGTGGGTTGTATCAGGTCTGACGGTGGGTTGTATCAGGTGGGTCTGTCTGACGGTGGGTTGTATCAGGTCTGATGGTGGGTTGTATCAGGTCTGACGGTGGGTTGTATCAGGTCTGACGGTGGGTTGTATCAGGTCTGACGGTGGGTTGTATCAGGTCTGACGGTGGGTTGTATCAGGTCTGACGGTGGGTTGTATCAGGTCTGACGGTGGGTTGTATCAGGTCTGACGGTGGGTTGTATCAGGTCTGACGGTGGGTTGTATCAGGTCTGACGGTGGGTTGTATCAGGTCTGACGGTGGGTTGTATCAGGTCTGATGGTGGGTTGTATCAGGTCTGACGGTGGGTTGTATCAGGTCAGGTCTGACGGTGGGTTGTATCAGGTCTGACGGTGGGTTGTATCAGGTCTGACGGTGGGTTGTATCAGGTCTGACGGTGGGTTGTATCAGGTCTGACGGTGGGTTGTATCAGGGTCTGATGGTGGGTTGTATCAGGTCTGACGGTGGGTTGTAGGTCTGACGGTGGGTTGTATCAGGTCTGACGGTGGGTTGTATCAGGTCTGACGGTGGGTTGTATCAGGTCTGACGGTGGGTTGTATCAGGTCTGACGGTGGGTTGTATCAGGTCTGACGGTGGGTTGTATCAGGTCTGACAGGTCTGACGGTGGGTTGTATCAGGTCTGACGGTGGGTTGTATCAGGTCTGAGGTGGGTTGTATCAGGTCTGACGGTGGGTTGTATCAGGTCTGACGGTGGGTTGTATCAGGTCTGACGGTGGGTTGTATCAGGTCTGACGGTGGGTTGTATCAGGTGGGTTGTATCAGGTCTGACGGTGGGTTGTATCAGGTCTGACGGTGGGTTGTATCAGGTCTGACGGTGGGTTGTATCAGGTCTGACGGTGGGTTGTATCAGGTCTGACGGTGGGTTGTATCAGGTCTGGTTGTATCAGGTCTGACGGTGGGTTGTATCAGGTCTGACGGTGGGTTGTGGGTTGTATCAGGTCTGACGGTGGGTTGTATCGGGTGGGTTGTATCAGGTCTGATGGTGGGTTGTATCAGGTCTGACGGTGGGTTGTATCAGGTCTGACGGTGGGTTGTATCAGGTCTGACGGTGGGTTGTATCAGGTCTGACGGTGGGTTGTATCAGGTCTGACGGTGGGTTGTATCAGGTCTGACGGTGGGTTGTATCAGGTCTGACGGTGGGTTGTATCAGGTCTGACGGTGGGTTGTATCAGGTCTGACGGTGGGTTGTATCAGGTCTGACGGTGGGTTGTATCAGGTCTGACGGTGGGTTGTATCAGGTCTGTATCAGGTCTGATGGTGGGTTGTATCAGGTCTGACGGTGGGTTGTATCAGGTCTGACGGTGGGTTGTATCAGGTCTGACGGTGGGTTGTATCAGGTCTGATGGTGGGTTGTATCAGGTCTGACGGGGTTGTATCAGGTCTGACGGTGGGTTGTATCAGGTCTGACGGTGGGTTGTATCAGGTCTGATCTGGGTTGTATCAGGTGGGTTGTATCAGGTCTGACGGTGGGTTGTATCAGGTCTGACGGTGGGTTGTATCAGGTCTGACGGTGGGTTGTATCAGGTCTGACGGTGGGTTGTATCAGGTCTGACGGTGGGTTGTATCAGGTCTGACGGTGGGTTGTATCAGGTCTGACGGTGGGTTGTATCAGGTCTGACGGTGGGTTGTATCAGGTCTGACGGTGGGTTGTATCAGGTCTGATGGTGGGTTGTATCAGGTCTGATGGTGGGTTGTATCAGGTCTGACGGTGGGTTGTATCAGGTCTGACGGTGGGTTGTATCAGGTCTGACGGTGGGTTGTATCAGGTCTGGGTGGGTTGTATCAGGTCTGACGGTGGGTTGTATCAGGTCTGACGGTGGGTTGTATCAGGTCTGATGGGTTGTATCAGGTCTGACGGTGGGTTGTATCAGGTCTGACGGTGGGTTGTATCAGGTCTGACGGTGGGTTGTATCAGGTCTGACGGTGGGTTGTATCAGGTCTGACGGTGGGTTGTATCAGGTCTGACGGTGGGTTGTATCAGGTCTGACGGTGGGTTGTATCAGGTCTGACGGTGGGTTGTATCAGGTCTGACGGTGGGTTGTATCAGGTCTGACGGTGGGTTGTATCAGGTCTGACGGTGGGTTGTATCAGGTCTGATGGTGGGTTGTATCAGGTCTGGGTGGGTTGTATCAGGTCTGACGGTGGGTTGTATCAGGTCTGACGGTGGGTTGTATCAGGTCTGATGGTGGGTTGTATCAGGTCTGACGGTGGGTTGTATCAGGTCTGACGGTGGGTTGTATCAGGTCTGACGGTGGGTGTATCAGGTGGGTTGTATCAGGTCTGACGGTGGGTTGTATCAGGTCTGACGGTGGGTTGTATCAGGTCTGACGGTGGGTTGTATCAGGTCTGACGGTGGGTTGTATCAGGTCTGACGGTGGGTTGTATCAGGTCTGACGGTGGGTTGTATCAGGTCTGACGGTGGGTTGTATCAGGTCTGAGGTGGGTTGTATCAGGTCTGATGGTGGGTTGTATCAGGTTGTATCAGGTCTGATGGTGGGTTGTATCAGGTCTGACGGTGGGTTGTATCAGGTCTGACGGTGGGTTGTATCAGGTCTGACGGTGGGTTGTATCAGGTCTGACGGTGGGTTGTATCAGGTCTGACGGTGGGTTGTATCAGGTCTGACGGTGGGTTGTATCAGGTCTGATGGTGGGTTGTATCAGGTCTGACGGTGGGTTGTATCAGGTCTGACGGTGGGTTGTATCAGGTCTGATGGTGGGTTGTATCAGGTCTGACGGTGGGTTGTATCAGGTCTGACGGTGGGTTGTATCAGGTCTGACGGTGGGTTGTATCAGGTCTGACGGTGGGTTGTATCAGGTGGGTTGTATCAGGTCTGACGGTGGGTTGTATCAGGTCTGACGGTGGGTTGTATCAGGTCTGACGGTGGGTTGTATCAGGTCTGACGGTGGGTTGTATCAGGTCTGACGGTGGGTTGTATCAGGTCTGACGGTGGGTTGTATCAGGTCTGACGGTGGGTTGTATCAGGTCTGACGGTGGGTTGTATCAGGTCTGTATCAGGTCTGACGGTGGGTTGTATCAGGTCTGACGGTGGGTTGTATCAGGTCTGACGGTGGGTTGTATCAGGTCTGACGGTGGGTTGTATCAGGTCTGACGGTGGGTTGTATCAGGTCTGATGGTGGGTTGTATCAGGTCTGACGGTGGGTTGTCAGGTCTGACGGTGGGTTGTATCAGGTCTGACGGTGGGTTGTATCAGGTCTGACGGTGGGTTGTATCAGGTCTGACGGTGGGTTGTATCAGGTCTGACGGTGGGTTGTATCAGGTCTGACGGTGGGTTGTATCAGGTCAGGTCTGACGGTGGGTTGTATCAGGTCTGACGGTGGGTTGTATCAGGTCTGACGGTGGGTTGTATCAGGTCTGACGGTGGGTTGTATCAGGTCTGACGGTGGGTTGTATCAGGTCTGATGGTGGGTTGTATCAGGTCTGACGGTGGGTTGTATCAGGTCTGACGGTGGGTTGTATCAGGTCTGACGGTGGGTTGTATCAGGTCTGACGGTGGGTTGTATCAGGTCTGACGGTGGGTTGTATCAGGTCTGACGGTGGGTTGTATCAGGTCTGACGGTGGGTTGTATCAGGTGGGTTGTATCAGGTCTGACGGTGGGTTGTATCAGGTCTGAATGTGGGTTGTATCAGGTCTGACGGTGGGTTGTATCAGGTCTGACGGTGGGTTGTATCAGGTCTGACGGTGGGTTGTATCAGGTCTGACGGTGGGTTGATCAGGTGGGTTGTATCAGGTCTGACGGTGGGTTGTATCAGGTCTGACGGTGGGTTGTATCAGGTCTGATGGTCTGATCAGGGGTTGTATCAGGTGGGTTGTATCAGGTCTGACGGTGGGTTGTATCAGGTCTGACGGTGGGTTGTATCAGGTCTGACGGTGGGTTGTATCAGGTCTGACGGTGGGTTGTATCAGGTCTGACGGTGGGTTGTATCAGGTCTGACGGTGGGTTGTATCAGGTCTGACGGTGGGTTGTATCAGGTCTGACGGTGGGTTGTATCAGGTCTGACGGTGGGTTGTATCAGGTCTGACGGTGGGTTGTATCAGGTGGGTTGTATCAGGTCTGACGGTGGGTTGTATCAGGTCTGACGGTGGGTTGTATCAGGTCTGACGGTGGGTTGTATCAGGTCTGACGGTGGGTTGTATCAGGTCTGACGGTGGGTTGTATCAGGTCTGACGGTGGGTTGTATCAGGTCTGGGTGGGTTGTATCAGGTCTGACGGTGGGTTGTATCAGGTCTGACGGTGGGTTGTATCAGGTCTGATGGTGGGTTGTATCAGGTCTGACTGGGTTGTATCAGGTCTGACGGTGGGTTGTATCAGGTCTGACGGTGGGTTGTATCAGGTCTGACGGTGGGTTGTATCAGGTCTGAGGTGGGTTGTATCAGGTCTGACGGTGGGTTGTATCAGGTCTGACGGTGGGTTGTATCAGGTCTGACGGTGGGTTGTATCAGGTCTGACGGTGGGTTGTATCAGGTCTGACGGTGGGTTGTATCAGGTCTGACGGTGGGTTGTATCAGGTCTGACGGTGGGTTGTATCAGGTCTGACGGTGGGTTGTATCAGGTCTGACGGTGGGTTGTATCAGGTCTGACGGTGGGTTGTATCAGGTCTGACGGTGGGTTGTATCAGGTCTGACGGTGGGTTGTATCAGGTCTGACGGTGGGTTGTATCAGGTCTGATGGTGGGTTGTATCAGGTCTGACGGTGGGTTGTATCAGGTCTGACGGTGGGTTGTATCAGGTCTGACGGTGGGTTGTATCAGGTCTGACGGTGGGTTGTATCAGGTGGGTTGTATCAGGTCTGACGGTGGGTTGTATCAGGTCTGACGGTGGGTTGTATCAGGTCTGACGGTGGGTTGTATCAGGTCTGACGGTGGGTTGTATCAGGTCTGACGGTGGGTTGTATCAGGTCTGACGGTGGGTTGTATCGGGTCTGACGGTGGGTTGTATCAGGTCTGACGGTGGGTTGTATCAGGTCTGACGGTGGGTTGTATCAGGTGGGTGTATCAGGTCTGACGGTGGGTTGTATCAGGTCTGACGGTGGGTTGTATCAGGTCTGACGGTGGGTTGTATCAGGTCTGACGGTGGGTTGTATCAGGTCTGACGGTGGGTTGTATCAGGTCTGACGGTGGGTTGTATCAGGTCTGACGGTGGGTTGTATCAGGTCTGACGGTGGGTTGTATCAGGTCTGACGGTGGGTTGTATCAGGTCTGATGGTGGGTTGTATCAGGTCTGACGGTGGGTTGTATCAGGTCTGACGGTGGGTTGTATCAGGTCTGACGGTGGGTTGTATCAGGTCTGATGGTGGGTTGTATCAGGTCTGGGTTGTATCAGGTCTGACGGTGGGTTGTATCAGGTCTGACGGTGGGTTGTATCAGGTCTGACGGTGGGTTGTATCAGGTCTGACGGTGGGTTGTATCAGGTCTGACGGTGGGTTGTATCAGGTCTGACGGTGGGTTGTATCAGGTCTGACGGTGGGTTGTATCAGGTCTGACGGTGGGTTGTATCAGGTCTGACGGTGGGTTGTATCAGGTCTGACGGTGGGTTGTATCAGGTCTGACGGTGGGTTGTATCAGGTCTGATGGTGGGTTGTATCAGGTCTGACGGTGGGTTGTATCAGGTCTGACGGTGGGTTGTATCAGGTCTGACGGTGGGTTGTATCAGGTCTGACGGTGGGTTGTATCAGGTCTGACGGTGGGTTGTATCAGGTCTGGGGTGTGGTATCAGGTCTGACGGTGGGTTGTATCAGGTCTGACGGTGGGTTGTATCAGGTGGGTTGTATCAGGTCTGACGGTGGGTTGTATCAGGTGGGTTGTATCAGGTCTGATGGTGGGTTGTATCAGGTCTGACGGTGGGTTGTATCAGGTCTGACGGTGGGTTGTATCAGGTCTGACGGTGGGTTGTATCAGGTCTGACGGTGGGTTGTATCAGGTCTGATGGTGGGTTGTATCAGGTCTGATGGTGGGTTGTAATCAGGTTGTATCAGGTCTGACGGTGGGTTGTATGAGGTCTGACGGTGGGTTGTATCAGGTCTGACGGTGGGTTGTATCAGGTCTGACGGTTGGGGTGGGTTGTCAGGTCTGACGGTGGGTTGTATCAGGTCTGACGGTGGGTTGTATCAGGTGGGTTGTATCAGGTCTGACGGTGGGTTGTATCAGGTCTGAAGGTGGGTTGTATCAGGTCTGACGGTGGGTTGTATCAGGTCTGACGGTGGGTTGTATCGGGTCTGACGGTGGGTTGTAGCAGGTCTGATGGTGGGTTGTATCAGGTCTGGGTTGTATCAGGTCTGACGGTGGGTTGTATCAGGTCTGACGGTGGGTTGTATCAGGTCTGATGGTGGGTTGTATCAGGTCTGACGGTGGGTTGTATCAGGTCTGACGGTGGGTTGTATCAGGTCTGACGGTGGGTTGTATCAGGTCTTGTATCAGGTCTGACGGTGGGTTGTATCAGGTCTGACGGTGGGTTGTATCAGGTCAGGTCTGATGGTGGGTTGTATCAGGTCTGACGGTGGGTTGTATCAGGTCTGACGGTGGGTTGTATCAGGTCTGACGGTGGGTTGTATCAGGTCTGACGGTGGGTTGTATCAGGTCTGACGGTGGGTTGTATCAGGTCTGACGGTGGGTTGTATCAGGTCTGACGGTGGGTTGTATCAGGTCTGACGGTGGGTTGTATCAGGTCTGACGGTGGGTTGTATCAGGTGGGTTGTATCAGGTCTGACGGTGGGTTGTATCAGGTCTGACGGTGGGTTGTATCAGGTGGGTGTATCAGGTCTGACGGTGGGTTGTATCAGGTGGGTTGTATCAGGTCTGACGGTGGGTTGTATCAGGTCTGACGGTGGGTTGTATCAGGTCTGACGGTGGGTTGTATCAGGTCTGACGGTGGGTTGTATCAGGTCTGACGGTGGGTTGTATCAGGTCTGACGGTGGGTTGTATCAGGTCTGACGGTGGGTTGTATCAGGTCTGACGGTGGGTTGTATCAGGTCTGACGGTGGGTTGTATCAGGTCTGACGGTGGGTTGTATCAGGTCTGACGGTGGGTTGTATCAGGTCTGACGGTGGGTTGTATCAGGTCTGGGTTGTATCAGGTCTGACGGTGGGTTGTATCAGGTCTGTATCAGGTCTGATGGTGGGTTGTATCAGGTCTGACGGTGGGTTGTATCAGGTCTGACGGTGGGTTGTATCAGGTCTGACGGTGGGTTGTATCAGGTCTGACGGTGGGTTGTATCAGGTCTGACGGTGGGTTGTATCAGGTCTGACGGTGGGTTGTATCAGGTCTGACGGTGGGTTGTATCAGGTCTGACGGTGGGTTGTATCAGGTCTGACGGTGGGTTGTATCAGGTCTGACGGTGGGTTGTATCAGGTCTGATGGTGGGTTGTATCAGGTCTGACGGTGGGTTGTATCAGGTCTGACGGTGGGTTGTATCAGGTCTGACGGTGGGTTGTATCAGGTCTGACGGTGGGTTGTATCAGGTCTGGGTGGGTTCAGGTCTGACGGTGGGTTGTATCAGGTCTGACGGTGGGTTGTATCAGGTCTGACGGTGGGTTGTATCAGGTCTGACGGTGGGTTGTATCAGGTCTGACGGTGGGTTGTATCAGGTCTGACGGTGGGTTGTATCAGGTCTGATCGGTGGGGTTGTATCAGGTCTGACGGTGGGTTGTATCAGGTCTGGGTTGTATCAGGTCTGACGGTGGGTTGTATCAGGTCTGACGGTGGGTTGTATCAGGTCTGACGGTGGGTTGTATCAGGTCTGGGGTTGTATCAGGTCTGACGGTGGGTTGTATCAGGTCTGACGGTGGGTTGTATCAGGTCTGACGGGTTGTATCAGGTCTGATGGTGGGTTGTATCAGGTCTGATGGTGGGTTGTATCAGGTCTGACGGTGGGTTGTATCAGGTCTGACGGTGGGTTGTATCAGGTCTGACGGTGGGTTGTATCAGGTCTGACGGTGGGTTGTATCAGGTCTGACGGTGGGTTGTATGGGTTGTATCAGGTCTGACGGTGGGTTGTATCAGGTCAGGTCTGACGGTGGGTTGTATCAGGTCTGACGGTGGGTTGTATCAGGTCTGACGGTGGGTTGTATCAGGTCTGACGGTGGGTTGTATCAGGTCTGACGGTGGGTTGTATCAGGTCTGACGGTGGGTTGTATCAGGTCTGACGGTGGGTTGTATCAGGTCTGACGGTGGGTTGTATCAGGTCTGATGGTGGGTTGTATCAGGTCTGACGGTGGGTTGTATCAGGTCTGACGGTGGGTTGTATCAGGTCTGATGGTGGGTTGTATCAGGTCTGACGGTGGGTTGTATCAGGTCTGACGGTGGGTTGTATCAGGTCTGACGGTGGGTTGTATCAGGTCTGACGGTGGGTTGTATCAGGTGACGGTGGTTGTATCAGGTCTGACGGTGGGTTGTATCAGGTCTGACGGTGGGTTGTATCAGGTCTGACGGTGGGTTGTATCAGGTCTGACGGTGGGTTGTATCAGGTCTGACGGTGGGTTGTATCAGGTCTGACGGTGGGTTGTATCAGGTCTGACGGTGGGTTGTATCAGGTCTGATGGTGGGTTGTATCAGGTCTGGGTTGTATCAGGTCTGGGTGGGTGTATCAGGTCTGACGGTGGGTTGTATCAGGTCTGACGGTGGGTTGTATCAGGTCTGACGGTGGGTTGTATCAGGTCTGACGGTGGGTTGTATCAGGTCTGACAGGTGGGTTGTATCAGGTCTGACGGTGGGTTGTATCAGGTCTGGGTGGGTGTATATCAGGTCATGGTGGGTTGTATCAGGTCTGACGGGGGTGTATCAGGTCTGACGGTGGGTTGTATCAGGTCTGACGGTGGGTTGTATCAGGTCTGACGGTGGGTTGGTCTGACAGGTGGGTTGTATCAGGTCTGACGGTGGGTTGTATCAGGTGGGTTGTATCAGGTCTGACGGTGGGTTGTATCAGGTCTGACGGTGGGTTGTATCAGGTCTGACGGTGGGTTGTATCAGGTCTGACGGTGGGTTGTATCAGGTCTGACGGTGGGTTGTATCAGGTCTGACGGTGGGTTGTATCAGGTCTGACGGTGGGTTGTATCAGGTCTGACGGTGGGTTGTATCAGGTCTGACGGTGGGTTGTATCAGGTCTGACGGTGGGTTGTATCAGGTCTGTATCAGGTCTGACGTGGGTTGTATCAGGTCTGACGGTGGGTTGTATCAGGTCTGACGGTGGGTTGTATCAGGTCTGACGGTGGGTTGTATCAGGTCTGACGGTGGTTGTATCAGGTCTGACGGTGGGTTGTATCAGGTCTGACGGTGGGTTGTATCAGGTCTGATGGTGGGTTGTATCAGGTCTGACGGTGGGTTGTATCAGGTCTGATGGTGGGTTGTATCAGGTCTGACGGTGGGTTGTATCAGGTCTGACGGTGGGTTGTATCAGGTGGGTGGGTTGTATCAGGTCTGACGGTGGGTTGTATCAGGTCTGGGTCTGATGGTGGGTTGTATCAGGTCTGACGGTGGGTTGTATCAGGTCTGACGGTGGGTTGTATCAGGTCTGACGGTGGGTTGTATCAGGTCTGACGGTGGGTTGTATCAGGTCTGACGGTGGGTATCAGGTCTGACGGTGGGTTGTATCAGGTCTGACGGTGGGTTGTATCAGGTCTGACGGTGGGTTGTATCAGGTCTGGGTTGTATCAGGTCTGACGGTGGGTTGTATCAGGTCTGACGGTGGGTTGTATCAGGTCTGACGGTGGGTTGTATCAGGTCTGACGGTGGTGTATCAGGTCTGACGGTGGGTTGTATCAGGTCTGACGGTGGGTTGTATCTGGTGGTGGGTTGTATCAGGTCTGACGGTGGGTTGTATCAGGTCTGACGGTGGGTTGTATCAGGTCTGACGGTGGGTTGTATCAGGTCTGACGGTGGGTTGTATCAGGTCTGACGGTGGGTTGTATCAGGTCTGACGGTGGGTTGTATCAGGTCTGACGTGGGTTGTATCAGGTCTGACGGTGGGTTGTATCAGGTCTGGTATGGGTTGGTCTGACGGTGGGTTGTATCAGGTCTGACGGTGGGTTGTATCAGGTCTGACGGTGGGTTGTATCAGGTCTGACGGTGGGTTGTATCAGGTCTGACGGTGGGTTGTATCAGGTCTGATGGTGGGTTGTATCAGGTCTGATCTGGTGGGTTGTATCAGGTCTGACGGTGGGTTGTATCAGGTCTGACGGTGGGTTGTATCAGGTCTGACGGTGGGTTGTATCAGGTCTGACGGTGGGTTGTATCAGGTCTGACGGTGGGTTGTATCAGGTCTGACGGTGGGTTGTATCAGGTCTGACGGTGGGTTGTATCAGGTCTGACGGTGGGTTGTATCAGGTCTGACGGTGGGTTGTATCAGGTCTGACGGTGGGTTGTATCAGGTCTGACGGTGGGTTGTATCAGGTCTGACGGTGGGTTGTATCAGGTCAGGTCTGATGGTGGGTTGTATCAGGTCTGACGGTGGGTTGTATCAGGTCTGATGGTGGGTTGTATCAGGTCTGACGGTGGGTTGTATCAGGGTCTGACGGTGGGTTGTATCAGGTCTGACGGTGGGTTGTATCAGGTCTGATGGTGGGTTGTATCAGGTCTGACGGTGGGTTGTATCAGGTCTGACGGTGGGTTGTATCAGGTCTGACGGTGGGTTGTATCAGGTCTGACGGTGGGTTGTATCAGGTCTGACGGTGGGTTGTATCAGGTCTGACGGTGGGTTGTATCAGGTCTGACGGTGGGTTGTATCAGGTCTGACAGGTGGGTTGTATCAGGTCTGACGGTGGGTTGTATCAGGTCTGACGGTGGGTTGTATCAGGTCTGACGGTGGGTTGTATCAGGTCTGACGGTGGGTTGTATCAGGTCTGGTGGGTTGTATCAGGTCTGATGGTGGGTTGTATCAGGTCTGACGGTGGGTTGTATCAGGTCTGACGGTGGGTTGTATCAGGTCTGACGGTGGGTTGTATCAGGTCTGACGGTGGGTTGTATCAGGTCTGACGGTGGGTTGTATCAGGTCTGACGGTGGGTTGTATCAGGTCTGACGGTGGGTTGTATCAGGTCTGACGGTGGGTTGTATCAGGTCTGACGGTGGGTTGTATCAGGTCTGATGGTGGGTTGTATCAGGTCTGACGGTGGGTTGTAATATCAGGTCTCACGGTGGGTTGTATCAGGTCTGACGGTGGTGGGTTGTATCAGGTCTGGGTGGGTGTATCAGGTCTGACGGTGGGTTGTATCAGGTCTGACGGTGGGTTGTATCAGGTCTGATGGTGGGTTGTATCAGTCTGGGTTGTATCAGGTCTGACGGTGGGTTGTATCAGGTCTGACGGTGGGTTGTATCAGGTCTGACGGTGGGTTGTATCAGGTCTGACGGTGGGTTGTATCAGGTGGGTTGTATCAGGTCTGACGGTGGGTTGTATCAGGTCTGACGGGGGTTGTATCTGAGGTGGGTTGTATCAGGTCTGACGGTGGGTTGTATCAGGTCTGACGGGTTGTATCAGGTCTGACGGTGGGTTGTATCAGGTCTGACGGTGGGTTGTATCAGGTCTGACGGTGGGTTGTATCAGGTCTGACGGTGGGTTGTAGGTCAGGTGGGTTGTATCAGGTCTGACGGTGGGTTGTATCAGGTCTGACGGTGGGTTGTATCAGGTGGGTTGTATCAGGTCTGACGGTGGGTTGTATCAGGTGGGTTGTATCAGGTCTGATGGTGGGTTGTAGCAGGTCTGACGGTGGGTTGTATCAGGTCTGACGGTGGGTTGTATCAGGTCTGACGGTGGGTTGTATCAGGTCTGACGGTGGGTTGTATCAGGTCTGACGGTGGGTTGTATCAGGTCTGACGGTGGGTTGTATCAGGTCTGACGGTGGGTTGTATCAGGTCTGACGGTGGGTTGTATCAGGTCTGACGGTGGGTTGTATCAGGTCTGACGGTGGGTTGTATCAGGTCTGACGGTGGGTTGTATCAGGTCTGACGGTGGGTTGTATCAGGTCTGACGGTGGGTTGTATCAGGTCTGACGGTGGGTTGTATCAGGTCTGACGGTGGGTTGTATCAGGTCTGATGGTGGGTTGTATCAGGTCTGACGGTGGGTTGTATCAGGTCTGACGGTGGGTTGTATCAGGTCTGAGGGTGGGTTGTATCAGGTCTGACGGTGGGTTGTATCAGGTCTGACGGTGGGTTGTATCAGGTCTGACGGTGGGTTGTATCAGGTCTGACGGTGGGTTGTATCAGGTCTGACGGTGGGTTGTATCAGGTCTGACGGTGGGTTGTATCAGGTCTGACGGTGGGTTGTATCAGGTCTGATGGTGGGTTGTATCAGGTCTGACGGTGGGTTGTATCAGGTCTGACGGTGGGTTGTATCAGGTCTGACGGTGGGTTGTATCAGGTCTGACGGTGGGTTGTATCAGGTCTGACGGTGGGTTGTATCAGGTCTGACGGTGGGTTGTATCAGGTCTGACGGTGGGTTGTATCAGGTCTGACGGTGGGTTGTATCAGGTCTGGGGGTTGTATCAGGTCTGATGGTGGGTTGTATCAGGTCTGACGGTGGGTTGTATCAGGTCTGACGGTGGGTTGTATCAGGTCTGACGGTGGGTTGTATCAGGTCTGACGGTGGGTTGTATCAGGTCTGACGGTGGGTTGTATCAGGTCTGACGGTGGGTTGTATCAGGTCTGACGGTGGGTTGTATCAGGTCTGACGGTGGGTTGTATCAGGTCTGACGGTGGGTTGTATCAGGTCTGACGGTGGGTTGTATCAGGTCTGATGGTGGGTTGTATCAGGTCTGACTGATGGTGGGTTGTATCAGGTCTGACGGTGGGTTGTATCAGGTCTGACGGTTGTATCAGGTCTGACGGTGGGTTGTATCAGGTCTGACGGTGGGTTGTATCAGGTCTGACGGTGGGTTGTATCAGGTCTGACGGTGGGTTGTATCAGGTCTGACGGTGGGTTGTATCAGGTCTGACGGTGGGTTGTATCAGGTCTGGGTGTATCAGGTCTGACGGTGGGTTGTATCAGGTCTGACGGTGGGTTGTATCAGGTCTGACGGTGGGTTGTATCAGGTCTGACGGTGGGTTGTATCAGGTCTGACGGTGGGTTGTATCAGGTCTGACGGTGGGTTGTATCAGGGGTCAGGTCTGACGGTGGGTTGTATCAGGTCTGACGGTGGGTTGTATCAGGTCTGACAGGTGGGTTGTATCAGGTCTGACGGTGGGTTGTATCAGGTCTGACGGTGGGTTGTATCAGGTCTGACGGTGGGTTGTATCAGGTCTGACGGTGGGTTGTATCAGGTCTGACGGTGGGTTGTATCAGGTCTGACGGTGGGTTGTATCAGGTCTGACGGTGGGTTGTATCAGGTCTGACGGTGGGTTGTATCAGGTCTGACGGTGGGTTGTATCAGGTCTGACGGTGGGTTGTATCAGGTCTGACGGTGGGTTGTATCAGGTCTGACGGTGGGTTGTATCAGGTCTGACGGGGGTTGTATCAGGTCTGACGGTGGGTTGTATCAGGTCTGGGTTGTATCAGGTCTGACGGTGGGTTGTATCAGGTCTGACGGTGGGTTGTATCAGGTCTGACGGTGGGTTGTATCAGGTCTGACGGTGGGTTGTATCAGGTCTGACGGTGGGTTGTATCAGGTCTGACGGTGGGTTGTATCAGGTCTGACGGTGGGTTGTATCAGGTCTGACGGTGGGTTGTATCAGGTCTGACGGTGGGTTGTATCAGGTCTGACGGTGGGTTGTATCAGGTCTGACGGTGGGTTGTATCAGGTGGGTTGTATCAGGTCTGATGGTGGGTTGTATCAGGTCACGGTGGGTTGTATCAGGTCTGACGGTGGGTTGTATCAGGTCTGACGGTGGGTTGTATCAGGTCTGACGGTGGGTTGTATCAGGTCTGATGGTGGGTTGTATCAGGTCTGGGTGGGTGGGTTGTATCAGGTCTGACGGTGGGTTGTATCGGGTCTGACGGTGGGTTGTATCAGGTCTGATGGTGGGTTGTATCAGGTCTGGGTTGTATCAGGTCTGACGGTGGATTGTATCAGGTCTGACGGTGGGTTGTATCAGGTCTGACGGTGGGTTGTATCAGGTCTGACGGTGGGTTGTATCAGGTCTGACGGTGGGTTGTATCAGGTCTGACGGTGGGTTGTATCAGGTCTGACAGGGGTCTGATCAGGTCTGGGGGTTGTATCAGGTCTGACGGTGGGTTGTATCAGGTCTGACGGTGGGTTGTATCAGGTCTGACGGTGGGTTGTATCAGGTCTGACGGTGGGTTGTATCAGGTCTGACGGTGGGTTGTATCAGGTCTGACGGGGGGGTTGTATCAGGTCTGACGGTGGGTTGTATCAGGTCTGGGTGGGTGTATCAGGTCTGACGGTGGGTTGTATCAGGTCTGACGGTGGGTTGTATCAGGTCTGATGGTGGGTTGTATCAGGTCTGACGGTGGGTTGTATCAGGTCTGACGGTGGGTTGTATCAGGTCTGACGGTGGGTTGTATCAGGTCAGGTCTGACGGTGGGTTGTATCAGGTCTGACGGTGGGTTGTATCAGGTCTGACGGTGGGTTGTATCAGGTCTGACGGTGGGTTGTATCAGGTCTGACGGTGGGTTGTATCAGGTCTGACGGTGGGTTGTATCAGGTCTGACGGTGGGTTGTATCAGGTCTGACGGTGGGTTGTATCAGGTCTGATGGTGGGTTGTATCAGGTCTGATGGTGGGTTGTATCAGGTCTGACGGTGGGTTGTATCAGGTCTGACGGTGGGTTGTATCAGGTCTGACGGTGGGTTGTATCAGGTCTGATGGTGGGTTGTATCAGGTCTGGGTTGTATCAGGTCTGACGGTGGGTTGTATCAGGTCTGACGGTGGGTTGTATCAGGTCTGATGGTGGGTTGTATCAGGTCTGGGTTGGGTATCAGGTCTGACGGTGGGTGTATCAGGTCTGACGGTGGGTTGTATGAGGTCTGACGGTGGGTTGTATCAGGTCTGACGGTGGGTTGTATCAGGTCTGACGGTGGGTTGTATCAGGTCTGACGGTGGGTTGTATCAGGTCTGACGGTGGGTTGTATCAGGTCTGACGGTGGGTTGTATCAGGTCTGACGGTGGGTTGTATCAGGTCTGACGGTGGGTTGTATCAGGTCTGACGGTGGGTTGTATCAGGTCTGACGGTGGGTTGTATCAGGTCTGACGGTGGGTTGTATCAGGTCTGACGGTGGGTTGTATCAGGTCTGACGGTGGGTTGTATCAGGTCTGACGGTGGGTGTATCAGGTCTGACGGTGGGTTGTATCAGGTCTGACGGTGGGTTGTATCAGGTCTGACGGTGGGTTGTATTGTATCAGCTGACGGTGGGTTGTATCAGGTCTGACGGTGGGTTGTATCAGGTGGGTTGTATCAGGTCTGACGGTGGGTTGTATCAGGTCTGACGGTGGGTTGTATCAGGTCTGACGGTGGGTTGTATCAGGTCTGACGGTGGGTTGTATCAGGTCTGACGGTGGGTTGTATCAGGTCTGACGGTGGGTTGTATCAGGTCTGACGGTGGGTTGTATCAGGTCTGATGGTGGGTTGTATCAGGTCTGAGGTGGGTTGTATCAGGTCTGACGGTGGGTTGTAGGTCTGACGGTGGGTTGTATCAGGTCTGACGGTGGGTTGTATCAGGTCTGACGGTGGGTTGTATCAGGTCTGATGGTGGGTTGTATCAGGTCTGACGGTGGGTTGTATCAGGTCTGACGGTGGGTTGTATCAGGTCTGACGGTGGGTTGTATCAGGTCTGACGGTGGGTTGTATCAGGTCTGACGGTGGGTTGTATCAGGTCTGACGGTGGGTTGTATCAGGTCTGACGGTGGGTTGTATCAGGTCTGACGGGGTGTGGTCTGACGGTGGGTTGTATCAGGTCTGGGTGGGTTATCAGGTCTGACGGTGGGTTGTATCAGGTCTGACGGTGGGTTGTATCAGGTCTGACGGTGGGTTGTATCAGGTCTGACGGTGGGTTGTATCAGGTCTGACGGTGGGTTGTATCAGGTCTGACGGTGGGTTGTATCAGGTCTGACGGTGGGTTGTATCAGGTCTGACGGTGGGTTGTATCAGGTCTGACGGTGGGTTGTATCAGGTCTGACGGTGGGTTGTATCAGGTCTGACGGTGGGTTGTATCAGGTCTGACGGTGGGTTGTATCAGGTCTGACGGTGGGTTGTATCAGGTCTGACGGTGGGTTGTATCAGGTCTGACGGTGGGTTGTATCAGGTCTGACGGTGGGTTGTATCAGGTCTGACGGTGGGTTGTATCAGGTCTGACGGTGGGTTGTATCAGGTCTGACGGTGGGTTGTATCAGGTCTGACGGTGGTTGTATCAGGTCTGACGGTGGGTTGTATCGGGTCTGACGGTGGGTTGTATCAGGTCTGATGGTGGGTTGTATCAGGTCTGACGGTGGGTTGTATCAGGTCTGACGGTGGGTTGTATCAGGTCTGATGGTGGGTTGTATCAGGTCTGACGGTGGGTTGTATCAGGTCTGACGGTGGGTTGTATCAGGTCTGACGGTGGGTTGTATCAGGTCTGACGGTGGGTTGTATCAGGTCTGACGGTGGGTTGTATCAGGTCTGACGGTGGGTTGTATCAGGTCTGACGGTGGGTTGTATCAGGTCTGACGGTGGGTTGTATCAGGTCTGACGGTGGGTTGTATCAGGTCTGACGGTGGGTTGTATCAGGTCTGACGGTGGGTTGTATCAGGTCTGACGGTGGGTTGTATCAGGTCTGACGGTGGGTTGTATCAGGTCTGACGGTGGGTTGTATCAGGTGGGTTGTATCAGGTCTGACGGTGGGTTGTATCAGGTCTGACGGTGGGTTGTATCAGGTCTGATGGTGGGTTGTATGGTCTGACGGTGGGTTGTATCAGGTCTGACGGTGGGTTGTATCAGGTCTGACGGTGGGTTGTATCAGGTCTGATGGTGGGTTGTATCAGGTCTGACGGTGGGTTGTATCAGGTCTGACGGTGGGTTGTATCAGGTCTGACGGTGGGTTGTATCAGGTCTGATGGTGGGTTGTATCAGGTCTGACGGTGGGTTGTATCAGGTCTGACGGTGGGTTGTATCAGGTCTGACGGTGGGTTGTATCAGGTCTGACGGTGGGTTGTATCAGGTCTGTATCAGGTCTGACGGTGGGTTGTATCAGGTCTGACGGTGGGTTGTATCAGGTCTGGGTGGTATCAGGTCTGACGGTGGGTTGTATCAGGTCTGACGGTGGGTTGTATCAGGTCTGATGGTGGGTTGTATCAGGTCTGACGGTGGGTTGTATCAGGTCTGACGGTGGGTTGTATCAGGTCTGACGGTGGGTTGTATCAGGTCTGACGGTGGGTTGTATCAGGTCTGACGGTGGTTGTATCTGATGGTGGGTTGTATCAGGTCTGACGGTGGGTTGTATCAGGTCTGACGGTGGGTTGTATCAGGTCTGACGGTGGGTTGTATCAGGTCTGACGGTGGGTTGTATCAGGTCTGACGGTGGGTTGTATCAGGTCTGACGGTGGGTTGTATCAGGTCTGACGGTGGGTTGTATCAGGTCTGACGGTGGGTTGTATCAGGTCTGACGGTGGGTTGTATCAGGTCTGACGGTGGGTTGTATCAGGTCTGACGGTGGGTTGTATCAGGTCTGGTGGGTTGTATCAGGTCTGACGGTGGGTTGTATCAGGTCTGACGGTGGGTTGTATCAGGTCTGACGGTGGGTTGTATCAGGTCTGACGGTGGGTTGTATCAGGTCTGAGGTGGGTTGTATCAGGTCTGACGGTGGGTTGTATCAGGTCTGACGGTGGGTTGTATCAGGTGGGTTGTATCAGGTCTGATGGTGGGTTGTATCAGGTCTGACGGTGGGGTTGTATCAGGTCTGATGGTGGGTTGTATCAGGTCTGACGGTGGGTTGTATCAGGTCTGACGGTGGGTTGTATCAGGTCTGACGGTGGGTTGTATCAGGTCTGGGTTGTATCAGGTCTGACGGTGGGTTGTATCAGGTCTGACGGTGGGTTGTATCAGGTGACGGTGGGTTGTATCAGGTCTGACGGTGGGTTGTATCAGGTCTGACGGTTGTATCAGGTCTGACGGTGGGTTGTATCAGGTCTGACGGTGGGTTGTATCAGGTCTGACGGTGGGTTGTATCAGGTCTGACGGTGGGTTGTATCAGGTCTGACGGTGGGTTGTATCAGGTCTGACGGTGGGTTGTATCAGGTCTGACGGTGGGTTGTATCAGGTCTGACGGTGGGTTGTATCAGGTCTGACGGTGGGTTGTATCAGGTCTGACGGTGGGTTGTATCAGGTCTGACGGTGGGTTGTATCAGGTCTGACGGTGGGTTGTATCAGGTCTGATGGTGGGTTGTATCAGGTCTGACGGTGGGTTGTATCGGTCTGACGGTGGGTTGTATCAGGTCTGACGGTGGGTTGTATCAGGTCTGATGGTGGGTTGTATCAGGTCTGACGGTGGGTTGTATCAGGTCTGACGGTGGGTTGTATCAGGTCTGACGGTGGGTTGTATCAGGTCTGACGGTGGGTTGTATCAGGTCTGACGGTGGGTTGTATCAGGTCTGACGGTGGGTTGTATCAGGTCTGACGGTGGGTTGTATCAGGTCTGACGGTGGGTTGTATCAGGTCTGACGGTGGGTTGTATCAGGTCTGACGGTGGGTTGTATCAGGTCTGACGGTGGGTTGTATCAGGTCTGATGGTGGGTTGTATCAGGTCTGACGGTGGGTTGTATCAGGTCTGACGGTGGGTTGTAGTATCAGGTCTGACGGTGGGTTATATCAGGTCTGACGGTGGGTTGTATCAGGTGGGTTGTATCAGGTCTGACGGTGGGTTGTATCAGGTCTGACGGTGGGTTGTATCAGGTGGGTTGTATCAGGTCAGGTCTGAGGTGGGTGTATCAGGTCTGGGTTGTATCAGGTCTGACGGTGGGTTGTATCAGGTCTGACGGTGGGTTGTATCAGGTCTGACGGTGGGTTGTATCAGGTCTGACGGTGGGTTGTATCAGGTCTGACGGTGGGTTGTATCAGGTCTGATGGTGGGGTTGTATCAGGTCTGACGGTGGGTTGTATCAGGTCTGACGGTGGGTTGTATCAGGTCTGACGGTGGGTTGTATCAGGTCTGACGGTGGGTTGTATCAGGTCTGACGGTGGGTTGTATCAGGTCTGACGGTGGGTTGTATCAGGTCTGACGGTGGGTTGTATCAGGTCTGACGGTGGGTTGTATCAGGTCTGGGTGGGTCTGACGGTGGGTTGTATCAGGTCTGACGGTGGGTTGTATCAGGTCTGACGGTGGGTTGTATCAGGTCTGACGGTGGGTTGTATCAGGTCTGACGGTGGGTTGTATCAGGTCTGACGGTGGGTTGTATCAGGTCTGATGGTGGGTTGTATCAGGTCTGTATGGTCTGACGGTGGGTGTATCAGGTCTGACGGTGGGTTGTATCAGGTCTGATGGTGGGTTGTATCAGGTCTGACGGTGGGTTGTATCAGGTCTGACGGTGGGTTGTATCTGGTCTGGTTGTATCAGGTCTGATCGGTGGGTTGTATCAGGTCTGACGGTGGGTTGTATCAGGTCTGACGGTGGGTTGTATCAGGTCTTGTATCAGGTCTGACGGTGGGTTGTATCAGGTCTGACGGTGGGTTGTATCAGGTCTGACGGTGGGTTGTATCAGGTCTGACGGTGGGTTGTATCAGGTCTGACGGTGGGTTGTATCAGGTCTGACGGTGGGTTGTATCAGGTCTGACGGTGGGTTGTATCAGGTCTGACGGTGGGTTGTATCAGGTCTGACGGTGGGTTGTATCAGGTCTGACGGTGGGTTGTATCAGGTCTGGGTGGGTTGTATCAGGTCTGACGGTGGGTTGTATCAGGTCTGACGGTGGGTTGTATCAGGTCTGGGTTATCAGGTCACGGTGGGTTGTATCAGGTCTGATGGTTGTATCAGGTCTGATGGTGGGTTGTATCAGGTCTGACGGTGGGTTGTATCAGGTCTGACGGTGGGTTGTATCAGGTCTGACGGTGGGTTGTATCAGGTCTGACGGTGGGTTGTATCAGGTCTGACGGTGGGTTGTATCAGGTCTGATGGTGGGTTGTATCAGGTCTGACGGTGGGTTGTATCAGGTCTGACGGTGGGTTGTATCAGGTCTGACGGTGGGTTGTATCAGGTCTGACGGTGGGTTGTATCAGGTCTGATGGTGGGTTGTATCAGGTCTGATGGTGGGTTGTATCAGGTTGTATCAGGTCTGACGGTGGGTTGTATCAGGTCTGACGGTGGGTTGTATCAGGTCTGACGGTGGGTTGTATCAGGTCTGACGGTGGGTTGTATCAGGTCTGACGGTGGGTTGTATCAGGTCTGACGGTGGGTTGTATCAGGTCTGACGGTGGGTTGTATCAGGTCTGACGGTGGGTTGTATCAGGTCTGATGGTGGGTTGTATCAGGTCTGGGTTGTATCAGGTCTGACGGTGGGTTGTATCAGGTCTGATGGTGGGTTGTATCAGGTCTGACGGTGGGTTGTATCAGGTCTGACGGTGGGTTGTATCAGGTCTGACGGTGGGTTGTATCAGGTCTGACGGTGGGTTGTATCAGGTGGGTTGTATCAGGTCTGACGGTGGGTTGTATCAGGTCTGACGGTGGGTTGTATCAGGTCTGACGGTGGGTTGTATCAGGTCTGACGGTGGGTTGTATCAGGTCTGACGGTGGGTTGTATCAGGTCTGACGGTGGGTTGTATCAGGTCTGACGGTGGGTTGTATCAGGTCTGACGGTGGGTTGTATCAGGTCTGATGGTGGGTTGTATCAGGTCTGACGGTGGGTTGTATCAGGTCTGACGGTGGGTTGTATCAGGTCTGATGGTGGGTTGTATCAGGTCTGGGTTGTATCAGGTCTGACGGTGGATTGTATCAGGTCTGACGGTGGGTTGTATCAGGTGGGTTGTATCAGGTCTGATGGTGGGTTGTAGCAGGTCTGACGGTGGGTTGTATCAGGTCTGACGGTGGGTTGTATCAGGTCTGACGGTGGGTTGTATCAGGTCTGACGGTGGGTTGTATCAGGTCTGACGGTGGGTTGTATCAGGTCTGACGGTGGGTTGTATCAGGTCTGACGGTGGGTTGTATCAGGTCTGACGGTGGGTTGTATCAGGTCTGACGGTGGGTTGTATCAGGTCTGACGGTGGGTTGTATCAGGTCTGACGGTGGGTTGTATCAGGTCTGATGGTGGGTTGTATCAGGTCTGACGGTGGGTTGTATCAGGTCTGACGGTGGGTTGTATCAGGTCTGACGGTGGGTTGTATCAGGTCTGATGGTGGGTTGTATCAGGTCTGGGTGGGTTGTATCAGGTCTGACGGTGGGTTGTATCAGGTCTGACGGTGGGTTGTATCAGGTCTGACGGTGGGTTGTATCAGGTCTGACGGTGGGTTGTAGGTCTGACGGTGGGTTGTATCAGGTCTGACGGTGGGTTGTATCAGGTGGGTTGTATCAGGTCTGACGGTGGGTTGTATCAGGTCTGACGGTGGGTTGTATCAGGTCTGACGGTGGGTTGTATCAGGTCTGACGGTGGGTTGTATCAGGTCTGACGGTGGGTTGTATCAGGTCTGACGGTGGGTTGTATCAGGTCTGACGGTGGGTTGTATCAGGTCTGACGGTGGGTTGTATCAGGTCTGACGGTGGGTTGTATCAGGTCTGACGGTGGGTTGTATCAGGTCTGACGGTGGGTTGTATCAGGTCTGACGGTGGGTTGTATCAGGTCTGACGGTGGGTTGTATCAGGTCTGACGGTGGGTTGTATCAGGTCTGACGGTGGGTTGTATCAGGTCTGACGGTGGGTTGTATCAGGTCTGACGGTGGGTTGTATCAGGTCTGACGGTGGGTTGTATCAGGTCTGACGGTGGGTTGTATCAGGTCTGACGGTGGGTTGTATCAGGTCTGATGGTGGGTTGTATCAGGTCGGTGGGTTGTATCAGGTCTGACGGTGGGTTGTATCAGGTCTGGTCAGGTCTGACGGTGGGTTGTATCAGGTCTGGTTGTATCAGGTCTGACGGTGGGTTGTATGAGGTTGTATCAGGTCTGACGGTGGGTTGTATCAGGTCTGATGGTGGGTTGTATCAGGTCTGACGGTGGGTTGTATCAGGTCTGACGGTGGGTTGTATCAGGTCTGACGGTGGGTTGTATCAGGTGGGTTGTATCAGGTCTGACGGTGGGTTGTATCAGGTCTGACGGTGGGTTGTATCAGGTGGGTCTCTGACGGTGGGTTGTATCAGGTCTGGGTTGTATCAGGTCTGATGGTGGGTTGTATCAGGTCTGACGGTGGGTTGTATCAGGTCTGACGGTGGGTTGTATCAGGTCTGACGGTGGGTTGTATCAGGTCTGATCAGGTGGGTTGTATCAGGTCTGATGGTGGGTTGTATCAGGTCTGACGGTGGGTTGTATGTCTGACGGTGGGTTGTATCAGGTCTGATGGTGGGTTGTATCAGGTCTGACGGTGGGTTGTATCAGGTCTGACGGTGGGTTGTATCAGGTGGGTTGTATCAGGTCTGATGGTGGGTTGTATCAGGTGGGTTGTATCAGGTCTGACGGTGGGTTGTATCAGGTCTGACGGTGGGTTGTATCAGGTCTGACGGTGGGTTGTATCAGGTCTGACGGTGGGTTGTATCAGGTCTGACGGTGGGTTGTATCAGGTCTGATGGTGGGTTGTATCAGGTCTGACGGTGGGTTGTATCAGGTCTGACGGTGGGTTGTATCAGGTCTGACGGTGGGTTGTATCAGGTCTGATGGTGGGTTGTATCAGGTGGGTTGTATCAGGTCTGACGGTGGGTTGTATCAGGTCTGACGGTGGGTTGTATCAGGTCTGACGGTGGGTTGTATCAGGTCTGACGGTGGGTTGTATCAGGTCTGACGGTGGGTTGTATCAGGTCTGACGGTGGGTTGTATCAGGTGGGTTGTATCAGGTCTGACGGTGGGTTGTATCAGGTCTGAACGGTGGGTTGTATCAGGTCTGACGGTGGGTTGTATCAGGTCTGACGGTGGGTTGTATCAGGTCTGACGGTGGGTTGTATCAGGTCTGACGGTGGGTTGTATCAGGTCTGACGGTGGGTTGTATCAGGTCTGACGGTGGGTTGTATCAGGTCTGACGGTGGGTTGTATCAGGTCTGACGGTGGGTTGTATCAGGTCTGACGGTGGGTTGTATCAGGTCTGACGGTGGGTTGTATCAGGTCTGACGGTGGGTTGTATCAGGTCTGACGGTGGGTTGTATCAGGTCTGACGGTGGGTTGTATCAGGTCTGACGGTGGGTTGTATCAGGTCTGACGGTGGGTTGTATCAGGTCTGACGGTGGGTTGTATCAGGTCTGACGGTGGGTTGTATCAGGTCTGACGGTGGGTTGTATCAGGTCTGACGGTGGGTTGTATCAGGTCTGACGGTGGGTTGTATCAGGTCTGACGGTGGGTTGTATCAGGTCTGACGGTGGGTTGTATCAGGTCTGATGGTGGGTTGTATCAGGTCTGGGTTGTATCAGGTCTGACGGTGGGTTGTATCAGGTCTGACGGTGGGTTGTATCAGGTCTGACGGTGGGTTGTATCAGGTCTGACGGTGGGTTGTATCAGGTCTGACGGTGGGTTGTATCAGGTCTGACGGTGGGTTGTATCAGGTCTGACGGTGGGTTGTATCAGGTCTGACGGTGGGTTGTATCAGGTCTGACGGTTGTATCAGGTCTGATGGTGGGTTGTATCAGGTCTGATGGTGGGTTGTATCAGGTCTGACGGTGGGTTGTATCAGGTCTGACGGTGGGTTGTATCAGGTCTGACGGTGGGTTGTATCAGGTCTGACGGTGGGTTGTATCAGGTCTGACGGTGGGTTGTATCAGGTCTGACGGTGGGTTGTATCAGGTCTGACGGTGGGTTGTATCAGGTCTGACGGTGGGTTGTATCAGGTCTGACTGTGGGTTGTATCAGGTCTGATGGTGGGTTGTATCAGGTCTGACGGTGGGTTGTATCAGGTCTGACGGTGGGTTGTATCAGGTCTGACGGTGGGTTGTATCAGGTCTGACGGTGGGTTGTATCAGGTTGTATCAGGTCTGACGGTGGGTTGTATCAGGTCTGACGGTGGGTTGTATCAGGTGGGTGGTATCAGGTCTGACGGTGGGTTGTATCAGGTCTGACGGTGGGTTGTATCAGGTCTGATGGTGGGTTGTATCAGGTCTGACGGTGGGTTGTATCAGGTCTGACGGTGGGTTGTATCAGGTCTGACGGTGGGTTGTATCAGGTCTGACGGTGGGTTGTATCAGGTCTGACGGTGGGTTGTATCAGGTCTGATGGTGGGTTGTATCAGGTCTGACGGTGGGTTGTATCAGGTCTGACGGTGGGTTGTATCAGGTCTGACGGTGGGTTGTATCAGGTCTGATGGTGGGTTGTATCAGGTCTGACGGTGGGTTGTATCAGGTCTGACGGTGGGTTGTATCAGGTCTGATGGTGGGTTGTATCAGGTCTGGGTGGGTTGTATCAGGTCTGACGGTGGGTTGTATCAGGTCTGACGGTGGGTTGTATCAGGTCTGATGGTGGGTTGTATCAGGTCTGGGTTGTATCAGGTCTGACGGTGGATTGTATCAGGTCTGACGGTGGGTTGTAATATCAGGTCTGACGGTGGGTTGTATCAGGTCTGACGGTGGGTTGTATCAGGTCTGACAGGTCTGGGTTGTATCAGGTCTGACGTGGGTTGTATCAGGTGGGTTGTATCAGGTCTGACGGTGGGGTCTGTGGGTTGTAGGGTCTGACGGTGGGTTGTATCAGGTCTGACGGTGGGTTGTATCAGGTCTGACGGTGGGTTGTATCAGGTCTGACGGTGGGTTGTATCAGGTCTGACGTTGGGTTGTATCAGGTCTGACGGTGGGTTGTATCAGGTCTGACGGTGGGTTGTATCAGGTCTGTATCAGTCTGACGGTGGGTTGTATCAGGTGGGTTGTATCAGGTCTGATGGTGGGTTGTATCAGGTCTGATGGTGGGTTGTATCAGGTCTGACGGTGGGTTGTATCAGGTCTGACGGTGGGTTGTATCAGGTCTGACGGTGGGTTGTATCAGGTCTGACGGTGGGTTGTATCAGGTCTGACGGTGGGTTGTATCAGGTCTGACGGTGGGTTGTATCAGGTCTGACGGTGGGTTGTATCAGGTCTGACGGTGGGTTGTATCAGGTCTGACGGTGGGTTGTATCAGGTCTGACGGTGGGTTGTATCAGGTCTGACGGTGGGTTGTATCAGGTCTGACGGTGGGTTGTATCAGGTCTGACGGTGGGTTGTATCAGGTCTGACGGTGGGTTGTATCAGGTCTGATGGTGGGTTGTATCAGGTCTGACGGTGGGTTGTATCAGGTCTGACGGTGGGTTGTATATCAGGTCTGACGGTGGGTTGTATCAGGTCTGACGGTGGGTTGTATCAGGTCTGACGGTGGGTTGTATCAGGTGGGTTTCAGGTCTGACGGTGGGTTGTATCAGGTCTGACGGTGGGTTGTATCAGGTCTGACGGTGGGTTGTATCAGGTCTGTATCAGGTCTGACGGTGGGTTGTATCAGGTCTGACGGTGGGTTGTATCAGGTCTGACGGTGGGTTGTATCAGGTCTGACGGTGGGTTGTATCAGGTCTGACGGTGGGTTGTATCAGGTCTGACGGTGGGTTGTATCAGGTCTGACGGTGGGTTGTATCAGGTCTGACGGTGGGTTGTATCAGGTCTGACGGTGGGTTGTATCAGGTCTGACGGTGGGTTGTATCAGGTCTGACGGTGGGTTGTATCAGGTCTGACGGTGGGTTGTATCAGGTCTGACGGTGGGTTGTATCAGGTCTGGTCTGATGGTGGGTTGTATCAGGTCTGATGGTGGGTTGTATCAGGTCTGACGGTGGGTTGTATCAGGTCTGACGGTGGGTTGTATCAGGTCTGACGGTGGGTTGTATCAGGTGGGTGTATCAGGTCTGACGGTGGGTTGTATCAGGTCTGACGGTGGGTTGTATCAGGTCTGACGGTGGGTTGTATCAGGTCTGACGGTGGGTTGTATCAGGTCTGACGGTGGGTTGTATCAGGTCTGACGGTGGGTTGTATCAGGTCTGACGGTGGGTTGTATCAGGTCAGGTCTGACGGTGGGTTGTATCAGGTCTGATGGTCTGATGGGTTGTATCAGGTCTGACGGTGGGTTGTATCAGGTCTGACGGTGGGTTGTATCAGGTCTGACGGTGGGTTGTATCAGGTCTGATGGTGGGTTGTATCAGGTCTGACGGTGGGTTGTATCAGGTCTGACGGTGGGTTGTATCAGGTCTGACGGTGGGTTGTATCAGGTCTGACGGTGGGTTGTATCAGGTCTGACGGTGGGTTGTATCAGGTCTGACGGTGGGTTGTATCAGGTCTGACGGTGGGTTGTATCAGGTCTGATGGTGGGTTGTATCAGGTCTGACGGTGGGTTGTATCAGGTCTGACGGTGGGTTGTATCAGGTCTGACGGTGGGTTGTATCAGGTCTGACGGTGGGTTGTATCAGGTCTGACGGTGGGTTGTATCAGGTCTGACGGTGGGTTGTATCAGGTCTGACGGTGGGTTGTATCAGGTCTGACGGTGGGTTGTATCAGGTCTGGGTGGGTTGTATCAGGTCTGACGGTGGGTTGTATCAGGTCTGACGGTGGGTTGTATCAGGTCTGACGGTGGGTTGTATCAGGTCTGACGGTGGGTTGTATCAGGTCTGACGGTGGGTTGTATCAGGTCTGACGGTGGGTTGTATCAGGTCTGACGGTGGGTTGTATCAGGTCTGACGGTGGGTTGTATCAGGTCTGATGGTGGGTTGTGTATCAGGTCTGACGGTGGGTTGTATCAGGTCTGACGGTGGGTTGTATCAGGTCTGATGGTGGGTTGTATCAGGTCTGACGGTGGGTTGTATCAGGTCTGACGGTGGGTTGTATCAGGTCTGACGGTGGGTTGTATCAGGTCTGACGGTGGGTTGTATCAGGTGGGTTGTATCAGGTCTGACGGTGGGTTGTATCAGGTCTGATGGTGGGTTGTATCAGGTCTGACGGTGGGTTGTATCAGGTCTGACGGTGGGTTGTATCAGGTCTGACGGTGGGTTGTATCAGGTCTGACGGTGGGTTGTATCAGGTCTGACGGTGGGTTGTATCAGGGTCTGACGGTGGGTTGTATCAGGTCTGACGGTGGGTTGTATCAGGTCTGATCTGGGTGGGTTGTATCAGGTCTGACGGTTGTATCAGGTCTGACGGTGGGTTGTATCAGGTCTGACGGTGGGTTGTATCAGGTCTGACGGTGGGTTGTATCAGGTCTGACGGTGGGTTGTATCAGGTCTGACGGTGGGTTGTATCAGGTCTGACGGTGGGTTGTATCAGGTCTGACGGTGGGTTGTATCAGGTCTGACGGTGGGTTGTATCAGGTCTGATGGTGGGTTGTATCAGGTCTGACGGTGGGTTGTATCAGGTCTGACGGTGGGTTGTATCAGGTGGGTTGTATCAGGTCTGATGGTGGGTTGTATCAGGATGTATCAGGTCTGATGGTGGGTTGTATCAGGTCTGACGGTGGGTTGTATCAGGTCTGACGGTGGGTTGTATCAGGTCTGACGGTGGGTTGTATCAGGTCTGACGGTGGGTTGTATCAGGTCTGACGGTGGGTTGTATCAGGTCTGACGGTGGGTTGTATCAGGTCTGACGGTGGGTTGTATCAGGTCTGACGGTGGGTTGTATCAGGTCTGACGGTGGGTTGTATCAGGTCTGACGGTGGGTTGTATCAGGTCTGACGGTGGGTTGTATCAGGTCTGACGGTGGGTTGTATCAGGTCTGACGGTGGGTTGTATCAGGTCTGACGGTGGGTTGTATCAGGTCTGACGGTGGGGTGTATCAGGTCTGACGGGTGGTGTATCAGGTCTGACGGTGGGTTGTATCAGGTCTGACGGTGGGTTGTATCAGGTCTGACGGTGGGTTGTATCAGTCTCTGACGGTGGGTTGTATCAGGTCTGACGGTGGGTTGTATCAGGTCTGACGGTGGGTTGTATCAGGTCTGACGGTGGGTTGTATCAGGTCTGACGGTGGGTTGTATCAGGTCTGGGTTGTATCAGGTCTGACGGTGGGTTGTATCAGGTCTGACGGTGGGTTGTATCAGGTCTGACGGTGGGTTGTATCAGGTCTGACGGTGGGTTGTATCAGGTCTGACGGTGGGTTGTATCAGGTCTGATGGTGGGTTGTATCAGGTGTGACGGTGGGTTGTATCAGGTCTGACGGTGGGTTGTATCAGGTCTGACGGTGGGTTGTATCAGGTCTGACGGTGGGTTGTATCAGGTCTGACGGTGGGTTGTATCAGGTCTGTATCAGGTCTGACGGTGGGTTGTATCAGGTCTGACGGTGGGTTGTATCAGGTCTGACGGTGGGTTGTATCAGGTCTGACGGTGGGTTGTATCAGGTCTGACGGTGGGTTGTATCAGGTCTGACGGTGGGTTGTATCAGGTGGGTTGTATCAGGTCTGACGGTGGGTTGTATCAGGTCTGACGGTGGGTTGTATCAGGTCTGACGGTGGGTTGTATCAGGTCTGACGGTGGGTTGTATCAGGTCTGACGGTGGGTTGTATCAGGTCTGACGGTGGGTTGTATCAGGTCTGACGGTGGGTTGTATCAGGTCTGACGGTGGGTTGTATCAGGTCTGACGGTGGGTTGTATCAGGTCTGACGGTGGGTTGTATCAGGTCTGACGGTGGGTTGTATCAGGTCTGACGGTGGGTTATATCAGGTCTGACGGTGGGTTGTATCAGGTCTGACGGTGGGTTGTATCAGGTCTGACGGTGGGTTGTATCAGGTCTGACGGTGGGTTGTATCAGGTCTGACGGTGGGTTGTATCAGGTCTGACGGTGGGTTGTATCAGGTCTGATGGTGGGTTGTATCAGGTCTGACGGTGGGTTGTATCAGGTCTGACGGTGGGTTGTATCAGGTCTGATGGTGGGTTGTATCAGGTCTGATGGTGGGTTGTATCAGGTCTGACGGTGGGTTGTATCAGGTCTGACGGTGGGTTGTATCAGGTCTGACGGTGGGTTGTATCAGGTCTGACGGTGGGTTGTATCAGGTGGGTTGTATCAGGTCTGACGGTGGGTTGTATCAGGTCTGACGGTGGGTTGTATCAGGTCTGACGGTGGGTTGTATCAGGTCTGACGGTGGGTTGTATCAGGTTGTATCAGGTCTGACGGTGGGTTGTATCAGGTCTGACGGTGGGTTGTATCAGGTCTGACGGTGGGTTGTATCAGGTCTGACGGTGGGTTGTATCAGGTCTGACGGTGGGTTGTATCAGGTCTGACGGTGGGTTGTATCAGGTCTGACGGTGGGTTGTATCAGGTCTGACGGTGGGTTGTATCAGGTCTGACGGTGGGTTGTATCAGGTCTGATGGTGGGTTGTATCAGGTCTGACGGTGGGTTGTATCAGGTCTGATCAGTGGGTGACGGTGGGTTGTATCAGGTCTGAAGGTGGGTTGTATCAGGTCTGACGGTGGGTTGTATCAGGTCTGACGGTGGGTTGTATCGGGTCTGACGGTGGGTTGTAGCAGGTCTGATGGTGGGTTGTATCAGGTCTGGGTTGTATCAGGTCTGACGGTGGGTTGTATCAGGTCTGACGGTGGGTTGTATCAGGTCTGATGGTGGGTTGTATCAGGTCTGACGGTGGGTTGTATCAGGTCTGACGGTGGGTTGTATCAGGTCTGACGGTGGGTTGTATCAGGTCTGACGGTGGGTTGTATCAGGTCTGACGGTGGGTTGTATCAGGTCTGACGGTTGTATCAGGTCTGACGGTGGGTTGTATCAGGTCTGACGGTGGGTTGTATCAGGTCTGACGGTGGGTTGTATCAGGTCTGACGGTGGGTTGTATCAGGTCTGACGGTGGGTTGTATCAGGTCTGACGGTGGGTTGTATCAGGTCTGACGGTGGGTTGTATCAGGTCTGACGGTGGGTTGTATCAGGTCTGACGGTGGGTTGTATCAGGTGGGTTGTATCAGGTCTGACGGTGGGTTGTATCAGGTCTGACGGTGGGTTGTATCAGGTGGGTGTATCAGGTCTGACGGTGGGTATGTAGGTCTGGTGGGTTGTATCAGGTCTGATGGTGGGTTGTATCAGGTCTGACGGTGGGTTGTATCAGGTCTGACGGTGGGTTGTATCAGGTCTGACGGTGGGTTGTATCAGGTCTGACGGTGGGTTGTATCAGGTCTGACGGTGGGTTGTATCAGGTCTGACGGTGGGTTGTATCAGGTCTGACGGTGGGTTGTATCAGGTCTGACGGTGGGTTGTATCAGGTCTGACGGTGGGTTGTATCAGGTCTGACGGTGGGTTGTATCAGGTCTGACGGTGGGTTGTATCAGGTCTGACGGTGGGTTGTATCAGGTCTGACGGTGGGTTGTATCAGGTCTGACGGTGGGTTGTATCAGGTCTGACGGTGGGTTGTATCAGGTCTGATGGTGGGTTGTATCAGGTCTGACGGTGGGTTGTATCAGGTCTGACGGTGGGTTGTATCAGGTCTGACGGTGGGTTGTATCAGGTCTGACGGTGGGTTGTATCAGGTGGGTTGTATCAAGTCTGACGGTGGGTTGTATCAGGTGGGTTGTATCAGGTCTGACGGTGGGTTGTATCAGGTCTGACGGTGGGTTGTATCAGGTCTGACGGTGGGTTGTATCAGGTCTGACGGTGGGTTGTATCAGGTCTGACGGTGGGTTGTATCAGGTCTGACGGTGGGTTGTATCAGGTCTGACGGTGGGTTGTATCAGGTCTGACGGTGGGTTGTATCAGGTCTGACGGTGGGTTGTATCAGGTCTGATGGTGGGTTGTATCAGGTCTGACGGTGGGTTGTATCAGGTCTGATGGTGGGTTGTATCAGGTCTGACGGTGGGTTGTATCAGGTCTGACGGTGGGTTGTATCAGGTCTGACGGTGGGTTGTATCAGGTGGGTTGTATCAGGTCTGACGGTGGGTTGTATCAGGTCTGACGGTGGGTTGTATCAGGTGGGTTGTATCAGGTCTGATGGTGGGTTGTATCAGGTCTGACGGTGGGTTGTATCAGGTCTGACGGTGGGTTGTATCAGGTCTGACGGTGGGTTGTATCAGGTCTGACGGTGGGTTGTATCAGGTCTGATGGTGGGTTGTATCAGGTCTGACGGTGGGTTGTATCAGGTCTGACGGTGGGTTGTATCAGGTCTGACGGTGGGTTGTATCAGGTCTGACGGTGGGTTGTATCAGGTCTGACGGTGGGTTGTATCAGGTCTGACGGTGGGTTGTATCAGGTCTGACGGTGGGTTGTATCAGGTCTGACGGTGGGTTGTATCAGGTCTGACGGTGGGTTGTATCAGGTCTGACGGTGGGTTGTATCAGGTGGGTTGTATCAGGTCTGACGGTGGGTTGTATCAGGTCTGACGGTGGGTTGTATCAGGTCTGACGGTGGGTTGTATCAGGTCTGACGGTGGGTTGTATATCAGGTCTGACGGTGGGTTGTATCAGGTCTGACGGTGGGTTGTATCAGGTCTGACGGTGGGTTGTATCAGGTGGGTTGTATCAGGTCTGACGGTGGGTTGTATCAGGTCTGACGGTGGGTTGTATCAGGTGGGTTGTATCAGGTCTGACGGTGGGTTGTATCAGGTGGGTTGTATCAGGTCTGACGGTGGGTTGTATCAGGTCTGACGGTGGGTTGTATCAGGTCTGACGGTGGGTTGTATCAGGTCTGACGGTGGGTTGTATCAGGTCTGACGGTGGGTTGTATCAGGTCTGACGGTGGGTTGTATCAGGTCTGACGGTGGGTTGTATCAGGTCTGACGGTGGGTTGTATCAGGTCTGACGGTGGGTTGTATCAGGTGGGTTGTATCAGGTCTGACGGTGGGTTGTATCAGGTCTGACGGTGGGTTGTATCAGGTCTGACGGTGGGTTGTATCAGGTCTGGGTCTGGGTTGTATCAGGTCGGTGGGTTGTATCAGGTCTGACGGTGGGTTGTATCAGGTCTGACGGTGGGTTGTATCAGGTCTGATGGTGGGTTGTATCAGGTCTGATGGTGGGTTGTAATCAGGTTGTATCAGGTCTGACGGTGGGTTGTATGAGGTCTGACGGTGGGTTGTATCAGGTCTGACGGTGGGTTGTATCAGGTCTGACGGTGGGTTGTATCAGGTCTGACGGTGGGTTGTATCAGGTCTGACGGTGGGTTGTATCAGGTCTGACGGTGGGTTGTATCAGGTCTGACGGTGGGTTGTATCAGGTCTGACGGTGGGTTGTATCAGGTCTGACGGTGGGTTGTATCAGGTCTGACGGTGGGTTGTATCAGGTCTGATGGTGGGTTGTATCAGGGGTCTGATCAGGTGGGTGGGTTGTATCAGGTCTGACGGTGGGTTGTATCAGGTCTGACGGTGGGTTGTATCAGGTCTGACGGTGGGTTGTATCAGGTCTGACGGTGGGTTGTATCAGGTCTGACGGTGGGTTGTATCAGGTCTGACGGTGGGTTGTATCAGGTGGGTTGTATCAGGTCTGATGTGGGTTGTATCAGGTCTGACGGGTGGGTTGTATCAGGTCTGACGGTGGGTTGTATCAGGTCTGACGGTGGGTTGTATCAGGTCTGACGGTGGGTTGTATCAGGTCTGACGGTGGGTTGTATCAGGTCTGAGGTGGGTTGTATCAGGTCTGACGGTGGGTTGTATCAGGTCTGACGGTGGGTTGTATCAGGTCTGACGGTGGGTTGTAGTATCAGGTCTGACGGTGGGTTATATCAGGTCTGACGGTGGGTTGTATCAGGTGGGTTGTATCAGGTCTGACGGTGGGTTGTATCAGGTCTGACGGTGGGTTGTATCAGGTGGGTTGTATCAGGTCTGACGGTGGGTTGTATCAGGTCTGATGGTGGGTTGTCAGGTCTGACGGTGGGTTGTCTGACGGTGGGTTGTATCAGGTCTGATGGTGGGTTGTATCAGGTCTGACGGTGGGTTGTATCAGGTCTGACGGTGGGTTGTATCAGGTCTGACGGTGGGTTGTATCAGGTCTGACGGTGGGTTGTATCAGGTCTGACGGTGGGTTGTATCAGGTCTGACGGTGGGTTGTATCAGGTCTGACGGTGGGTTGTATCAGGTCTGACGGTGGGTTGTATCAGGTCTGATGGTGGGTTGTATCAGGTCTGACGGTGGGTTGTATCAGGTCTGACGGTGGGTTGTAGCAGGTGGGTTGTATCAGGTCTGATGGTGGGTTGTATCAGGTTGTATCAGGTCTGATGGTGGGTTGTATCAGGTCTGACGGTGGGTTGTATCAGGTCTGACGGTGGGTTGTATCAGGTCTGACGGTGGGTTGTATCAGGTCTGACGGTGGGTTGTATCAGGTCTGGTGGTGTATCAGGTCTGACGGTGGGTTGTATCGGGTCTGACGGTGGGTTGTAGCAGGTCTGATGGTGGGTTGTATCAGGTCTGGGTTGTATCAGGTCTGACGGTGGGTTGTATCAGGTCTGACGGTGGGTTGTATCAGGTCTGACGGTGGGTTGTATCAGGTCTGACGGTGGGTTGTATCAGGTCTGGGTTGTATCAGGTCTGACGGTGGGTTGTATCAGGTCTGACGGTGGGTTGTATCAGGTCTGACGGTGGGTTGTATCAGGTCTGACGGTGGGTTGTATCAGGTCTGACGGTGGGTTGTATCAGGTCTGACGGTGGGTTGTATCAGGTCTGATGGTGGGTTGTATCAGGTCTGACGGTGGGTTGTATCAGGTGGGTTGTATCAGGTCTGACGGTGGGTTGTATCAGGTCTGACGGTGGGTTGTATCAGGTCTGACGGTGGGTTGTATCAGGTCTGATGGTGGGTTGTATCAGGTCTGACGGTGGGTTGTATCAGGTCTGACGGTGGGTTGTATCAGGTCTGACGGTGGGTTGTATCAGGTCTGACGGTGGGTTGTATCAGGTCTGACGGGTGGGTTGTATCAGGTCTGACGGTGGGTTGTATCAGGTCTGACGGTGGGTTGTATCAGGTCTGACGGTGGGTTGTATCAGGTCTGACGGTGGGTTGTATCAGGTCTGACGGTGGGTTGTATCAGGTCTGACGGTGGGTTGTATCAGGTCTGACGGTGGGTTGTATCAGGTCTGACGGTGGGTTGTATCAGGTCTGATGGTGGGTTGTATCAGGTCTGACGGTGGGTTGTATCAGGTCTGACGGTGGGTTGTATCAGGTCTGACGGTGGGTTGTATCAGGTCTGACGGTGGGTTGTATCAGGTCTGACGGTGGGTTGTATCAGGTCTGACGGTGGGTTGTATCAGGTCTGACGGTGGGTTGTATCAGGTCTGACGGTGGGTGTATCAGGTCTGACGGTGGGTTGTATCAGGTCTGACGGTGGGTTGTATCAGGTCTGACGGTGGGTTGTATCAGGTCTGACGGTGGGTTGTATCAGGTCTGACGGTGGGTTGTATCAGGTCTGACGGTGGGTTGTATCAGGTCTGATGGTGGGTTGTATCAGGTCTGACGGTGGGTTGTATCAGGTCTGACGGTGGGTTGTATCAGGTCTGACGGTGGGTTGTATCAGGTGGGTTGTATCAGGTCTGACGGTGGGTTGTATCAGGTCTGACGGTGGGTTGTATCAGGTCTGATGGTGGGTTGTATCAGGTCTGACGGTGGGTTGTATCAGGTCTGACGGTGGGTTGTATCAGGTCTGACGGTGGGTTGTATCAGGTCTGACGGTGGGTTGGGTTGTATCAGGTCTGACGGTGGGTTGTATCAGGTCTGACGGTGGGTTGTATCAGGTCTGACTGGTGGGGTGGGTGTATCAGGTCTGATGGTGGGTTGTATCAGGTCTGACGGTGGGTTGTATCAGGTCTGACGGTGGGTTGTATCAGGTCTGACGGTGGGTTGTATCAGGTCTGACGGTGGGTTGTATCAGGTCTGACGGTGGGTTGTATCAGGTCTGACGGTGGGTTGTATCAGGTCTGACGGTGGGTTGTATCAGGTCTGACGGTGGGTTGTATCAGGTCTGACGGTGGGTTGTATCAGGTCTGACGGTGGGTTGTATCAGGTCTGATGGTGGGTTGTATCAGGTCTGACGGTGGGTTGTATCAGGTCTGACGGTGGGTTGTATCAGGTCTGACGGTGGGTTGTATCAGGTCTGACGGTGGGTTGTATCAGGTCTGACGGTGGGTTGTATCAGGTCTGACGGTGGGTTGTATCAGGTCTGACGGTGGGTTGTATCAGGTCTGACGGTGGGTTGTATCAGGTCTGACGGTGGGTTGTATCAGGTCTGACGGTGGGTTGTATCAGGTCTGACGGTGGGTTGTATCAGGTCTGACGGTGGGTTGTATCAGGTCTGACGGTGGGTGTATCAGGTCTGACGGTGGGTTGTATCAGGTCTGACGGTGGGTTGTATCAGGTCTGACGGTGGGTTGTATCAGGTCTGACGGTGGGTTGTATCAGGTCTGACGGTGGGTTGTATCAGGTCTGATGGTGGCTGTATCAGGTCTGACGGTGGGTTGTATCAGGTCTGACGGTGGGTTGTATCAGGTCAGGTCTGAGGTCTGTATCAGGTCTGGGTGGGTGTATCAGGTCTGACGGTGGGTTGTATCAGGTCTGACGGTGGGTTGTATCAGGTCTGACGGTGGGTTGTATCAGGTCTGACGGTGGGTTGTATCAGGTCTGACGGTGGGTTGTATCAGGTGGGTTGTATCAGGTCTGACGGTGGGTTGTATCAGGTCTGACGGTGGGTTGTATCAGGTCTGACGGTGGGTTGTATCAGGTCTGACGGTGGGTTGTATCAGGTCTGACGGTGGGTTGTATCAGGTCTGACGGTGGGTTGTATCAGGTCTGACGGTGGGTTGTATCAGGTCTGACGGTGGGTTGTATCAGGTCTGATGGTGGGTTGTATCAGGTCTGATGGTGGGTTGTATCAGGTCTGACGGTGGGTTGTATCAGGTCTGACGGTGGGTTGTATCAGGTCTGACGGTGGGTTGTATCAGGTCTGACGGTGGGTTGTATCAGGTCTGACGGTGGGTTGTATCAGGTCTGATGGTGGGTTGTATCAGGTGGGTTGTATCAGGTCTGACGGTGGGTTGTATCAGGTCTGACGGTGGGTTGTATCAGGTCTGACGGTGGGTTGTATCAGGTCTGACGGTGGGTTGTATCAGGTCTGACGGTGGGTTGTATCAGGTCTGACGGTGGGTTGTATCAGGTCTGACGGTGGGTTGTATCAGGTCTGACGGTGGGTTGTATCAGGTCTGATGGTGGGTTGTATCAGGTCTGACGGTGGGTTGTATCAGGTCTGACGGTGGGTTGTATCAGGTCTGACGGTGGGTTGTATCAGGTCTGACGGTGGGTTGTATCAGGTCTGACGGTGGGTTGTATCAGGTCTGACGGTGGGTTGTATCAGGTCTGACGGTGGGTTGTATCAGGTCTGACGGTGGGTTGTATCAGGTCTGACGGTGGGTTGTATCAGGTCTGACGGTGGGTTGTATCAGGTGGGTTGTATCAGGTCTGACGGTGGGTTGTATCAGGTCTGACGGTGGGTTGTATCAGGTCTGACGGTGGGTTGTATCAGGTCTGGGTGGGTTGTATCAGGTCTGACGGTGGGTTGTATCAGGTCTGACGGTGGGTTGTATCAGGTCTGACGGTGGGTTGTATCAGGTCTGACGGTGGGTTGTATCAGGTCTGACGGTGGGTTGTATCAGGTCTGACGGTGGGTTGTATCAGGTCTGGGTTGTATCAGGTCTGACGGTGGGTTGTATCAGGTGTCTGACTGATGGTGGGTTGTATCAGGTCTGGGTTGTATCAGGTCTGACGGTGGGTTGTATCAGGTCTGATGGTGGGTTGTATCAGGTCTGGGGGTTGTATCAGGTCTGACGGTGGGTTGTATCAGGTCTGACGGTGGGTTGTATCAGGTCTGACGGTGGGTTGTATCAGGTGGGTTGTATCAGGTCTGACGGTGGGTTGTATCAGGTCTGACGGTGGGTTGTATCAGGTCTGACGGTGGGTTGTATCAGGTCTGACGGTGGGTTGTATCAGGTCTGACGGTGGGTTGTATCAGGTCTGATGGTGGGTTGTATCAGGTCTGACGGTGGGTTGTATCAGGTCTGACGGTGGGTTGTATCAGGTCTGACGGTGGGTTGTATCAGGTCTGACGGTGGGTTGTATCAGGTCTGACGGTGGGTTGTATCAGGTCTGATGGTGGGTTGTATCAGGTGGGTTGTATCAAGTCTGACGGTGGGTTGTATCAGGTCTGACGGTGGGTTGTATCAGGTCTGACGGTGGGTTGTATCAGGTCTGACGGTGGGTTGTATCAGGTCTGACGGTGGGTTGTATCAGGTCTGACGGTGGGTTGTATCAGGTCTGACGGTGGGTTGTATCAGGTCTGACGGTGGGTTGTATCTGAGGTGGGTTGTATCAGGTCTGACGGTGGGTTGTATCAGGTCTGACGGTGGGTTGTATCAGGTCTGACGGTGGGTTGTATCAGGTCTGACGGTGGGTTGTATCAGGTCTGACGGTGGGTTGTATCAGGTCTGGCGGTGGGTTGTATCAGGTCTGACGGTGGGTTGTATCAGGTCTGACGGTGGGTTGTATCAGGTGTCTGACGGTGGGTTGTATCAGGTCTGATGGTGGGTTGTATCAGGTCTGACGGTGGGTTGTATCAGGTCTGACGGTGGGTTGTATCAGGTCTGACGGTGGGTTGTATCAGGTCTGACGGTGGGTTGTATCAGGTCTGACGGTGGGTTGTATCAGGTCTGACGGTGGGTTGTATCAGGTCTGACGGTGGGTTGTATGGTGGGTTGTATCAGGTCTGACGGTGGGTTGTATCAGGTCTGACGGTGGGTTGTATCAGGTCTGACGGTGGGTTGTATCAGGTCTGACGGTGGGTGGGTTGTATCAGGTCTGATGGTGGGTTGTATCAGGTCTGACGGTGGGTTGTATCAGGTCTGACGGTGGGTTGTATCAGGTCAGGTCTGACGGTGGGTTGTATCAGGTCTGACGGTGGGTTGTATCAGGTCTGATGGTGGGTTGTATCAGGTCTGACGGTGGGTTGTATCAGGTCTGACGGTGGGTTGTATCAGGTCTGACGGTGGGTTGTATCAGGTCTGACGGTGGGTTGTATCAGGTCTGATGGTGGGTTGTATCAGGTCTGACGGTGGGTTGTATCAGGTCTGACGGTGGGTTGTATCAGGTCTGACGGTGGGTTGTATCAGGTCTGACGGTGGGTTGTATCAGGTCTGACGGTGGGTTGTATCAGGTCTGATGGGTTGTATCAGGTCTGATGGTGGGTTGTATCAGGTCTGACGGTGGGTTGTATCAGGTCTGACGGTGGGTTGTATCAGGTCTGACGGTGGGTTGTATCAGGTCTGATGGTGGGTTGTATCAGGTCTGATGGTGGGTTGTATCAGGTCAGGTCTGACGGTGGGTTGTATCAGGTCTGACGGTGGGTTGTATCAGGTCTGACGGTGGGTTGTATCAGGTCTGACGGTGGGTTGTATCAGGTCTGACGGTGGGTTGTATCAGGTCTGACGGTGGGTTGTATCAGGTCTGACGGTGGGTTGTATCAGGTCTGACGGTGGGTTGTATCAGGTCTGACGGTGGGTTGTATCAGGTCTGACGGTGGGTTGTATCAGGTCTGACGGTGGGTTGTATCAGGTCTGACGGTGGGTTGTATCAGGTCTGACGGTGGGTTGTATCAGGTCTGACGGTGGGTTGTATCAGGTCTGACGGTGGGTTGTATCAGGTCTGACGGTGGGTTGTATCAGGTCTGACGGTGGGTTGTATCAGGTGGGTTGTATCAGGTCTGACGGTGGGTTGTATCAGGTCTGACGGTGGGTTGTATCAGGTCTGACGGTGGGTTGTATCAGGTCTGATGGTGGGTTGTATCAGGTCTGGGTTGTATCAGGTCTGACGGTGGGTTGTATCAGGTCTGACGGTGGGTTGTATCAGGTCTGACGGTGGGTTGTATCAGGTCTGACGGTGGGTTGTATCAGGTCTGACGGTGGGTTGTATCAGGTCTGACGGTGGGTTGTATCAGGTCTGACGGTGGGTTGTATCAGGTCTGACGGTGGGTTGTATCAGGTCTGACGGTGGGTTGTATCAGGTCTGACGGTGGGTTGTATCAGGTCTGACGGTGGGTTGTATCAGGTCTGACGGTGGGTTGTATCAGGTCTGACGGTGGGTTGTATCAGGTCTGATGGTGGGTTGTATCAGGTCTGACGGTGGGTTGTATCAGGTGGGTCGTATCAGGTCTGACGGTGGGTTGTATCAGGTCTGACGGTGGGTTGTATCAGGTCTGATGGTGGGTTGTATCAGGTCTGACGGTGGGTTGTATCAGGTCTGACGGTGGGTTGTATCAGGTCTGACGGTGGGTTGTATCAGGTCTGACGGTGGGTTGTATCAGGTGGGTTGTATCAGGTCTGACGGTGGGTTGTATCAGGTCTGTATCAGGTCTGATGGTGGGTTGTATCAGGTCTGACGGTGGGTTGTATCAGGTCTGACGGTGGGTTGTATCAGGTCTGACGGTGGGTTGTATCAGGTCTGACGGTGGGTTGTATCAGGTCTGACGGTGGGTTGTATCAGGTCTGACGGTGGGTTGTATCAGGTCTGACGGTGGGTTGTATCAGGTCTGACGGTGGGTTGTATCAGGTCTGACGGTGGGTTGTATCAGGTCTGATGGTGGGTTGTATCAGGTCTGACGGTGGGTTGTATCAGGTCTGACGGTGGGTTGTATCAGGTCTGACGGTGGGTTGTATCAGGTCTGACGGTGGGTTGTATCAGGTCTGACGGTGGGTTGTATCAGGTCTGATGGTGGGTTGTATCAGGTCTGACGGTGGGTTGTATCAGGTCTGACGGTGGGTTGTATCAGGTCTGATGGTGGGTTGTATCAGGTCTGATGGTGGGTTGTATCAGGTCTGACGGTGGGTTGTATCAGGTCTGACGGTGGGTTGTATCAGGTCTGACGGTGGGTTGTATCAGGTCTGACGGTGGGTTGTATCAGGTCTGACGGTGGGTTGTATCAGGTCTGACGGTGGGTTGTATCAGGTGGGTTGTATCAGGTCTGACGGTGGGTTGTATCAGGTGGGTTGTATCAGGTCTGATGGTGGGTTGTATCAGGTCTGACGGTGGGTTGTATCAGGTCTGACGGTGGGTTGTATCAGGTCTGACGGTGGGTTGTATCAGGTCTGACGGTGGGTTGTATCAGGTCTGATGGTGGGTTGTATCAGGTCTGACGGTGGGTTGTATCAGGTCTGACGGTGGGTTGTATCAGGTCTGATGTGGGTTGTATCAGGTCTGACGGTGGGTTGTATCAGGTCTGACGGTGGGTTGTATCAGGTCTGACGGTGGGTTGTATCAGGTCTGACGGTGGGTTGTATCAGGTCTGACGGTGGGTTGTATCAGGTCTGATGGTGGGTTGTATCAGGTCTGACGGTGGGTTGTATCAGGTCTGACGGTGGGTTGTATCAGGTCTGACGGTGGGTTGTATCAGGTCTGACGGTGGGTTGTATCAGGTCTGACGGTGGGTTGTATCAGGTCTGACGGTGGGTTGTATCAGGTCTGACGGTGGGTTGTATCAGGTCTGACGGTGGGGTGGGTTGTATCAGGTCTGACGGTGGGTGGGTGTATCAGGTCTGATGGTGGGTTGTATCAGGTCTGACGGTGGGTTGTATCAGGTCTGACGGTGGGTTGTATCAGGTCTGACGGTGGGTTGTATCAGGTCTGACGGTGGGTTGTATCAGGTCTGACGGTGGGTTGTATCAGGTCTGACGGTGGGTTGTATCAGGTCTGACGGTGGGTTGTATCAGGTCTGATGGTGGGTTGTATCAGGTCTGATGGTGGGTTGTATCAGGTCTGACGGTGGGTTGTATCAGGTCTGACGGTGGGTTGTATCAGGTCTGACGGTGGGTTGTATCAGGTCTGTATCAGGTCTGACGGTGGGTTGTATCAGGTCTGATGGTGGGTTGTATCAGGTCTGATGGTGGGTTGTATCAGGTCTGACGGTGGGTTGTATCAGGTCTGACGGTGGGTTGTATCAGGTCTGACGGTGGGTTGTATCAGGTCTGACGGTGGGTTGTATCAGGTCTGACGGTGGGTTGTATCAGGTCTGATGGTGGGTTGTATCAGGTCTGACGGTGGGTTGTATCAGGTGGGTTGTATCAGGTCTGACGGTGGGTTGTATCAGGTCTGACGGTGGGTTGTATCAGGTCTGACGGTGGGTTGTATCAGGTCTGACGGTGGGTTGTATCAGGTCTGACGGTGGGTTGTATCAGGTCTGACGGTGGGTTGTATCAGGTCTGATGGTGGGTTGTATCAGGTCTGACGGTGGGTTGTATCAGGTCTGATGGTGGGTTGTATCAGGTCTGACGGTGGGTTGTATCAGGTCTGACGGTGGGTTGTATCAGGTCTGACGGTGGGTTGTATCAGGTCTGACGGTGGGTTGTATCAGGTCTGAAGGTGGGTTGTATCAGGTCTGACGGTGGGTTGTATCAGGTCTGACGGTGGGTTGTATCAGGTCTGACGGTGGGTTGTATCAGGTCTGTATCAGGTCTGACGGTGGGTTGTATCAGGTCTGACGGTGGGTTGTATCAGGTCTGATGGTGGGTTGTATCAGGTCTGACGGTGGGTTGTATCAGGTCTGACGGTGGGTTGTATCAGGTCTGACGGTGGGTTGTATCAGGTCTGACGGTGGGTTGTATCAGGTCTGACGGTGGGTTGTATCAGGTCTGACGGTGGGTTGTATCAGGTCTGACGGTGGGTTGTATCAGGTCTGATGGTGGGTTGTATCAGGTCTGACGGTGGGTTGTATCAGGTCTGACGGTGGGTTGTATCAGGTCTGACGGTGGGTTGTATCAGGTCTGACGGTGGGTTGTATCAGGTCTGACGGTGGGTTGTATCAGGTCTGACGGTGGGTTGTATCAGGTCTGACGGTGGGTTGTATCAGGTGGGTTGTATCAGGTCTGACGGTGGGTTGTATCAGGTCTGACGGTGGGTTGTATCAGGTCTGATGGTGGGTTGTATCAGGTCTGACGGTGGGTTGTATCAGGTCTGACGGTGGGTTGTATCAGGTCTGACGGTGGGTTGTATCAGGTCTGACGGTGGGTTGTATCAGGTCTGACGGTGGGTTGTATCAGGTCTGACGGTGGGTTGTATCAGGTCTGACGGTGGGTTGTATCAGGTCTGACGGTGGGTTGTATCAGGTCTGATGGTGGGTTGTATCAGGTCTGACGGTGGGTTGTATCAGGTCTGACGGTGGGTTGTATCAGGTCTGACGGTGGGTTGTATCAGGTCTGAGGTGGGTTGTATCAGGTCTGGTGGGTTGTATCAGGTCTGGTCTGACGGTGGGTTGTATCAGGTCTGACGGTGGGTTGTATCAGGTCTGATGGTGGGTTGTATCAGGTCTGACGGTGGGTTGTATCAGGTCTGACGGTGGGTTGTATCAGGTGGGTTGTATCAGGTCTGACGGTGGGTTGTATCAGGTCTGACGGTGGGTTGTATCAGGTCTGACGGTGGGTTGTATCAGGTCTGACGGTGGGTTGTATCAGGTGGGTTGTATCAGGTCTGATGGTGGGTTGTATCAGGTCTGACGGTGGGTTGTATCAGGTCTGACGGTGGGTTGTATCAGGTCTGACGGTGGGTTGTATCAGGTCTGACGGTGGGTTGTATCAGGTCTGATGGTGGGTTGTATCAGGTCTGACGGTGGGTTGTATCAGGTCTGACGGTGGGTTGTATCAGGTGGGTCAGGTCTGACGGTGGGTTGTATCAGGTCTGACGGTGGGTTGTATCAGGTGGGTTGTATCAGGTCTGACGGTGGGTTGTATCAGGTTGTATCAGGTCTGATGGTGGGTTGTATCAGGTCTGACGGTGGGTTGTATCAGGTCTGACGGTGGGTTGTATCAGGTCTGACGGTGGGTTGTATCAGGTCTGACGGTGGGTTGTATCAGGTCTGATGGTGGGTTGTATCAGGTCTGATGGTGGGTTGTATCAGGTCTGACGGTGGGTTGTATCAGGTCTGACGGTGGGTTGTATCAGGTCTGACGGTGGGTTGTATCAGGTCTGACGGTGGGTTGTATCAGGTCTGACGGTGGGTTGTATCAGGTCTGGGTGGGTTGTATCAGGTCTGATGGTGGGTTGTATCAGGTCTGACGGTGGGTTGTATCAGGTCTGACGGTGGGTTGTATCAGGTCTGACGGTGGGTTGTATCAGGTCTGACGGTGGGTTGTATCAGGTCTGATGGTGGGTTGTATCAGGTCTGACGGTGGGTTGTATCAGGTCTGACGGTGGGTTGTATCAGGTCTGATGGTGGGTTGTATCAGGTCTGACGGTGGGTTGTATCAGGTCTGACGGTGGGTTGTATCAGGTCTGGGTGGGTTGTATCAGGTCTGACGGTGGGTTGTATCAGGTCTGATGGTGGGTTGTATCAGGTCTGACGGTGGGTTGTATCAGGTCTGACGGTGGGTTGTATCAGGTCTGATGGTGGGTTGTATCAGGTCTGACGGTGGGTTGTATCAGGTCTGACGGTGGGTTGTATCAGGTCTGACGGTGGGTTGTATCAGGTCTGACGGTGGGTTGTATCAGGTCTGATGGTGGGTTGTATCAGGTCTGACGGTGGGTTGTATCAGGTCTGACGGTGGGTTGTATCAGGTGGGTTGTATCAGGTCTGATGGTGGGTTGTATCAGGTCTGACGGTGGGTTGTATCAGGTCTGACGGTGGGTTGTATCAGGTCTGACGGTGGGTTGGGTCTGACGGTGGGTTGTATCAGGTCTGACGGTGGGTTGTATCAGGTCTGATGGTGGGTTGTATCAGGTCTGACGGTGGGTTGTATCAGGTCTGACGGTGGGTTGTATCAGGTCTGATGGTGGGTTGTATCAGGTCTGACGGTGGGTTGTATCAGGTCTGACGGTGGGTTGTATCAGGTCTGACGGTGGGTTGTATCAGGTCTGATGGTGGGTTGTATCAGGTCTGACGGTGGGTTGTATCAGGTGGGTTGTATCAGGTCTGACGGTGGGTTGTATCAGGTCTGACGGTGGGTTGTATCAGGTCTGATGGTGGGTTGTATCAGGTCTGACGGTGGGTTGTATCAGGTCTGACGGTGGGTTGTATCAGGTCTGACGGTGGGTTGTATCAGGTCTGACGGTGGGTTGTATCAGGTCTGATGGTGGGTTGTATCAGGTCTGACGGTGGGTTGTATCAGGTCTGACGGTGGGTTGTATCAGGTCTGATGTGGGTTGTATCAGGTCTGATGGTGGGTTGTATCAGGTCTGACGGTGGGTTGTATATCAGGTCTGACGGTGGGTTGTATCAGGTCTGACGGTGGGTTGTATCAGGTCTGACGGTGGGTTGTATCAGGTCTGACGGTGGGTTGTATCAGGTCTGACGGTGGGTTGTATCAGGTCTGACGGTGGGTTGTATCAGGTCTGATGGTGGGTTTGTATCAGGTCTGATGGTGGGTTGTATCAGGTCTGATGGTGGGTTGTATCAGGTCTGACGGTGGGTGTATCAGGTCTGACGGTGGGTTGTATCAGGTCTGACGGTGGGTTGTATCAGGTCTGACGGTGGGTTGTATCAGGTCTGACGGTGGGTTGTATCAGGTCTGACGGTGGGTTGTATCAGGTCTGACGGTGGGTTGTATCAGGTCTGACGGTGGGTTGTATCAGGTCTGACGGTGGGTGTATCAGGTCTGACGGTGGGTTGTATCAGGTCTGACGGTGGGTTGTATCAGGTCTGATGGTGGGTTGTATCAGGTCTGACGGTGGGTTGTATCAGGTGGGTGTATCAGGTCTGACGGTGGGTTGTATCAGGTCTGACGGTGGGTTGTATCAGGTCTGATGGTGGGTTGTATCAGGTCTGACGGTGGGTTGTATCAGGTCTGACGGTGGGTTGTATCAGGTCTGACGGTGGGTTGTATCAGGTCTGACGGTGGGTTGTATCAGGTCAGGTCTGACGGTGGGTTGTATCAGGTCTGACGGTGGGTTGTATCTGAGGTGGGTTGTATCAGGTCTGACGGTGGGTTGTATCAGGTCTGATCAGGTCTGGGTGGGTTGTATCAGGTCTGATGGTGGGTTGTATCAGGTCTGACGGTGGGTTGTATCAGGTCTGACGGTGGGTTGTATCAGGTCTGACGGTGGGTTGTATCAGGTCTGACGGTGGGTTGTATCAGGTCTGATGGTGGGTTGTATCAGGTCTGAGGTGGGTTGTATCAGGTGGGTTGTATCAGGTCTGACGGTGGGTTGTATCAGGTCTGATGGGTGGGTTTGTATCAGGTCTGATGGTGGGTTGTATCAGGTGGGTTGTATCAGGTCTGATGGTGGGTTGTATCAGGTCTGACGGTGGGTTGTATCAGGTCTGACGGTGGGTTGTATCAGGTCTGACGGTGGGTTGTATCAGGTCTGACGGTGGGTTGTATCAGGTCTGATGGTGGGTTGTATCAGGTCTGACGGTGGGTTGTATCAGGTCTGATGGTGGGTTGTATCAGGTCTGATGGTGGGTTGTATCAGGTCTGACGGTGGGTTGTATCAGGTCTGACGGTGGGTTGTATCAGGTCTGACGGTGGGTTGTATCAGGTCTGACGGTGGGTTGTATCAGGTCTGACGGTGGGTTGTATCAGGTGGGTTGTATCAGGTCTGATGGTGGGTTGTATCAGGTCTGATGGTGGGTTGTATCAGGTCGTATCAGGTCTGACGGTGGGTTGTATCAGGTCTGACGGTGGGTTGTATCAGGTCTGACGGTGGGTTGTATCAGGTCTGACGGTGGGTTGTATCAGGTCTGACGGTGGGTTGTATCAGGTCTGACGGTGGGTTGTATCAGGTCTGATGGTGGGTTGTATCAGGTCTGGGTTGTATCAGGTCTGACGGTGGGTTGTATCAGGTCTGACGGTGGGTTGTATCAGGTCTGACGGTGGGTTGTATCAGGTCTGACGGTGGGTTGTATCAGGTGGGTTGTATCAGGTCTGATGGTGGGTTGTATCAGGTCTGACGGTGGGTTGTATCAGGTGGGTTGTATCAGGTCTGATGGTGGGTTGTATCAGGTCTGACGGTGGGTTGTATCAGGTCTGACGGTGGGTTGTATCAGGTCTGACGGTGGGTTGTATCAGGTCTGACGGTGGGTTGTATCAGGTCTGATCAGGTCTGTATCAGGTGGGTTGTATCAGGTCTGACGGTGGGTTGTATCAGGTCTGACGGTGGGTTGTATCAGGTGGGTTGTATCAGGTCTGACGGTGGGTTGTATCAGGTGGGTTGTATCAGGTCTGACGGTGGGTTGTATCAGGTCTGAGGTGGGTTGTATCAGGTCTGACGGTGGGTTGTATCAGGTCTGACGGTGGGTTGTATCAGGTCTGACGGTGGGTTGTATCAGGTCTGATGGTGGGTTGTATCAGGTCTGATGGTGGGTTGTATCAGGTCTGATGGTGGGTTGTATCAGGTCTGATGGTGGGTTGTATCAGGTCTGACGGTGGGTTGTATCAGGTCTGACGGTGGGTTGTATCAGGTCTGACGGTGGGTTGTATCAGGTGGGTTGTATCAGGTCTGACGGTGGGTTGTATCAGGTCTGATGGTGGGTTGTATCAGGTCTGATGGTGGGTTGTATCAGGTCTGACGGTGGGTTGTATCAGGTCTGACGGTGGGTTGTATCAGGTCTGACGGTGGGTTGTATCAGGTCTGACGGTGGGTTGTATCAGGTCTGACGGTGGGTTGTATCAGGTGGGTCGTATCAAGTCTGATGGTGGGTTGTATCAGGTCTGATGGTGGGTTGTATCAGGTCTGACGGTGGGTTGTATCAGGTGGGTTGTATCAGGTCTGATGGTGGGTTGTATCAGGTCTGAGGTGGGTTGTATCAGGTCTGACGGTGGGTTGTATCAGGTCTGATGGTGGGTTGTATCAGGTCTGATGGTGGGTTGTATCAGGTCTGACGGTGGGTTGTATCAGGTCTGACGGTGGGTTGTATCAGGTCTGACGGTGGGTTGTATCAGGTCTGACGGTGGGTTGTATCAGGTCTGACGGTGGGTTGTATCAGGTCTGACGGTGGGTTGTATCAGGTGGGTTGTATCAGGTCTGATGGTGGGTTGTATCAGGTCTGATGGTGGGTTGTATCAGGGGGTTGTATCAGGTCTGACGGTGGGTTGTATCAGGTCTGATGGTGGGTTGTATCAGGTCTGACGGTGGGTTGTATCAGGTCTGACGGTGGGTTGTATCAGGTCTGACGGTGGGTTGTATCAGGTCTGACGGTGGGTTGTATCAGGTCTGATGGTGGGTTGTATCAGGTCTGATGGTGGGTTGTATCAGGTCTGACGGTGGGTTGTATCAGGTCTGATGGTGGGTTGTATCAGGTCTGACGGTGGGTTGTATCAGGTCTGACGGTGGGTTGTATCAGGTCTGACGGTGGGTTGTATCAGGTCTGATGGTGGGTTGTATCAGGTCTGACGGTGGGTTGTATCAGGTGGGTTGTATCAGGTCTGACGGTGGGTTGTATCAGGTCTGATGGTGGGTTGTATCAGGTCTGACGGTGGGTTGTATCAGGTCTGACGGTGGGTTGTATCAGGTCTGACGGTGGGTTGTATCAGGTCTGATGGTGGGTTGTATCAGGTCTGACGGTGGGTTGTATCAGGTCTGATGGTGGGTTGTATCAGGTCTGATGGTGGGTTGTATCAGGTCTGACGGTGGGTTGTATCAGGTCTGATGGTGGGTTGTATCAGGTCTGATGGTGGGTTGTATCAGGTCTGACGGTGGGTTGTATCAGGTCTGATGGTGGGTTGTATCAGGTCTGACGGTGGGTTGTATCAGGTGGGTTGTATCAGGTCTGACGGTGGGTTGTATCAGGTGGGTTGTATCAGGTCTGACGGTGGGTTGTATCAGGTCTGTATCAGGTCTGATGGTGGGTTGTATCAGGTCTGATGGTGGGTTGTATCAGGTCTGACGGTGGGTTGTATCAGGTCTGACGGTGGGTTGTATCAGGTCTGACGGTGGGTTGTATCAGGTCTGATGGTGGGTTGTATCAGGTCTGACGGTGGGTTGTATCAGGTCTGATGGTGGGTTGTATCAGGTCTGACGGTGGGTTGTATCAGGTCTGACGGTGGGTTGTATCAGGTCTGACGGTGGGTTGTATCAGGTGGGTTGGTTATCAGGTCTGACGGTGGGTTGTATCAGGTCTGATGGTGGGTTGTATCAGGTCTGACGGTGGGTTGTATCAGGTGGGTTGTATCAGGTCTGACGGTGGGTTGTATCAGGTCTGACGGTGGGTTGTATCAGGTCTGATGGTGGGTTGTATCAGGTCTGAGGTGGGTTGTATCAGGTCTGATGGTGGGTTGTATCAGGTCTGACGGTGGGTTGTATCAGGTCTGATGGTGGGTTGTATCAGGTCTGGGTTGTATCAGGTCTGATGGTGGGTTGTATCAGGTCTGACGGTGGGTTGTATCAGGTCTGATGGTGGGTTGTATCAGGTCTGATGGTGGGTTGTATCAGGTCTGATGGTGGGTTGTATCAGGTCTGACGGTGGGTTGTATCAGGTCTGACGGTGGGTTGTATCAGGTGGGTTGTATCAGGTCTGACGGTGGGTTGTATCAGGTCTGATGGTGGGTTGTATCAGGTCTGATGGTGGGTTGTATCAGGTCTGACGGTGGGTTGTATCAGGTCTGATGGTGGGTTGTATCAGGTCTGACGGTGGGTTGTATCAGGTCTGATGGTGGGTTGTATCAGGTCTGACGGTGGGTTGTATCAGGTCTGACGGTGGGTTGTATCAGGTGGGTTGTATCAGGTCTGACGGTGGGTTGGGTGGGTTGTATCAGGTCTGATGGTGGGTTGTATCAGGTCTGACGGTGGGTTGTATCAGGTCTGACGGTGGGTTGTATCAGGTCTGATGGTGGGTTGTATCAGGTCTGACGGTGGGTTGTATCAGGTCTGACGGTGGGTTGTATCAGGTCTGACGGTGGGTTGTATCAGGTCTGACGGTGGGTTGTATCAGGTCTGACGGTGGGTTGTATCAGGTCTGATGGTGGGTTGTATCAGGTCTGATGGTGGGTTGTATCAGGTCTGATGGTGGGTTGTATCAGGTCTGATGGTGGGTTGTATCAGGTCTGACGGTGGGTTGTATCAGGTCTGACGGTGGGTTGTATCAGGTCTGATGGTGGGTTGTATCAGGTCTGATGGTGGGTTGTATCAGGTCTGACGGTGGGTTGTATCAGGTCTGATGGTGGGTTGTATCAGGTCTGACGGTGGGTTGTATCAGGTCTGACGGTGGTTGTATCAGGTCTGACGGTGGGTTGTATCAGGTCTGACGGTGGGTTGTATCAGGTCTGACGGTGGGTTGTATCAGGTCTGATGGTGGGTTGTATCAGGTCTGGGTTGTATCAGGTCTGACGGTGGGTTGTATCAGGTCTGATGGTGGGTTGTATCAGGTCTGATGGTGGGTTGTATCAGGTCTGATGGTGGGTTGTATGGTCTGTTGTATCAGGTCTGACGGTGGGTTGTATCAGGTCTGATGGTGGGTTGTATCAGGTGGGTTGTATCAGGTCTGACGGTGGGTTGTATCAGGTCTGACGGTGGGTTGTATCAGGTCTGACGGGTGGGTTGTATCAGGTCTGACGGTGGGTTGTATCAGGTCTGACGGTGGGTTGTATCAGGTCTGATGGTGGGTTGTATCAGGTCTGACGGTGGGTTGTATCAGGTCTGGGTTGTATCAGGTCTGACGGTGGGTTGTATCAGGTCTGACGGTGGGTTGTATCAGGTCTGATGGTGGGTTGTATCAGGTCTGACGGTGGGTTGTATCAGGTCTGACGGTGGGTTGTATCAGGTCTGACGGTGGGTTGTATCAGGTCTGACGGTGGGTTGTATCAGGTCTGGGTTTGTATCAGGTCTGACGGTGGGTTGTATCAGGTCTGATGGTGGGTTGTATCAGGTCTGACGGTGGGTTGTATCAGGTCTGATGGTGGGTTGTATCAGGTCTGACGGTGGGTTGTATCAGGTCTGATGGTGGGTTGTATCAGGTCTGATGGTGGGTTGTATCAGGTCTGATGGTGGGTTGTATCAGGTCTGACGGTGGGTTGTATCAGGTCTGACGGTGGGTTGTATCAGGTCTGATGGTGGGTTGTATCAGGTGGGTTGTATCAGGTCTGATGGTGGGTTGTATCAGGTCTGACGGTGGGTTGTATCAGGTCTGACGGTGGGTTGTATCAGGTCTGATGGTGGGTTGTATCAGGTCTGACGGTGGGTTGTATCAGGTGGGTTGTATCAGGTCTGACGGTGGGTTGTATCAGGTCTGATGGTGGGTTGTATCAGGTCTGACGGTGGGTTGTATCAGGTCTGATGGTGGGTTGTATCAGGTCTGTTGTACTGGGTGGGTTGTATCAGGTCTGACGGTGGGTTGTATCAGGTCTGATGGTGGGTTGTATCAGGTCTGACGGTGGGTTGTATCAGGTCTGACGGTGGGTTGTATCAGGTCTGACGGTGGGTTGTATCAGGTCTGATGGTGGGTTGTATCAGGTCTGACAGGTGGGTCTGATGGTGGGTTGTATCAGGTCTGAGGTGGGTTGTATCAGGTCTGACGGTGGGTTGTATCAGGTCTGACGGTGGGTTGTATCAGGTCTGACGGTGGGTTGTATCAGGTCTGACGGTGGGTTGTATCAGGTGGGTTGTATCAGGTCTGACGGTGGGTTGTATCAGGTCTGACGGTGGGTTGTATCAGGTCTGATGGTGGGTTGTATCAGGTCTGATGGTGGGTTGTATCAGGTCGACTGTGGGTTGTATCAGGTCTGACGGTGGGTTGTATCAGGTCTGACGGTGGGTTGTATCAGGTCTGACGGTGGGTTGTATCAGGTGGGTTGTATCAGGTCTGATGGTGGGTTGTATCAGGTCTGATGGTGGGTTGTATCAGGTCTGATGGTGGGTTGTATCAGGTCTGACGGTGGGTTGTATTAACGGGGTAACTGATTGGTCTTCATATCTCTCTTTTGACCTTGCTGCTACTCACCACCTGTCGTTGACAGCAACAATTGTCACAAAGTGCTGAACCAGAAACCCAGCCTAAAACCCCTAAGACCAGGTCACAATGATGTAACGTAGCCCCAGCCTAAAACCCCTAGGACCAGGTCACAATGATGTAACGTAGCCCCAGCCTAAAACCCCTAGGACCAGGTCACAATGATGTAACGTAACCCCAGCCTAAAACCCCTAGGACCAGGTCACAATGATGTAGCGTAACCCCAGCCTAAAACCCCTGAGACCAGGTCACAATGATGGAGCGTAACCCCAGCCTAAAACCCCTAAGACCAGGTCACAATGATGGAGCGTAACCCCAGCCTAAAACCCCTAGGACCAGGTCACAATGATGGAGCGTAACCCCAGCCTAAAACCCCTAGGACCAGGTCACAATGATGGAGCGTAACCCCAGCCTAAAACCCCTAAGACCAGGTCACAATGATGGAGCGTAACCCCAGCCTAAAACCCCTAGACCAGGTCACAATGATGGAGCGTAACCCCAGCCTAAAACCCCTAGGACCAGGTCACAATGATGGAGCGTAACCCCAGCCTAAAACCCCTAGGACCAGGTCACAATGATGGAGCGTAACCCCAGCCTAAAAATGATGGAGCGTAACCCCAGCCTAAAACCCCTAGGACCAGGTCACAATGATGGAGCGTAACCCCAGCCTAAAACCCCTGAGACCAGGTCACAATGATGGAGCGTAACCCCAGCCTAAAACCCCTGAGACCAGGTCACAATCCGGTAAAGGGAAAAGACGAAGACCCATCTAATGTAGGCCACCTCCGGTAGAGGGAAAGACCAAGACCCATCTAATGTAGGCCACCTCCGGTAGAGGGAAAAGACCAAGACCCATCTAATGTAGGTCACCTCCGGTAGAGGGAAAAGACCAAGACCCATCTAATGTAGGCCACCTCCGGTAGAGGGAAAAGACCAAGACCCATCTAATGTAGGTCACCTCCGGTAGAGGGAAAAGACCAAGACCCATCTAATGTAGGCCACCTCCGGTAGAGGGAAAAGACCAAGACCCATCTAATGTAGGCCACCTCCGGTAGAGGGAAAAGACCAAGACCCATCTAATGTAGGCCACCTCCGGTAGAGGGAAAAGACCAAGACCCATCTAATGTAGGTCACCTCCGGTAGAGGGAAAAGACCAAGACCCATCTAATGTAGGTCACCTCCGGTAGAGGGGAAAGACCAAGACCCATCTAATGTAGGCCACCTCCGGTAGAGGGGAAAGACCAAGACCCATCTAATGTAGGTCACCTCCGGTAGAGGGAAAAGACCAAGACCCATCTAATGTAGGTCACCTCCGGTAGAGGGAAAAGACCAAGACCCATCTAATGTAGGTCATCTCCGGTAGAGGGAAAAGACCAAGACCCATCTAATGTAGGTCACCTCCGGTAGAGGGAAAAGACCAAGACCCATCTAATGTAGGTCACCTCCGGTAGAGGGAAAAGACCAAGACCCATCTAATGTAGGTCACCTCCGCGTAGAGGGAAAAGACCAAGACCCATCTAATGTACATCTAATCTAATTTCACCTCCGGTCAACAGGGAAAAGACCAAGACCCATCTAATGTAGGCCACCTCCGCGTAGAGGGAAAAGACCAAGACCCATCTAATGTTTAGGTCAGACTCCGTCAACAGGGAATCTTTAAACCAGACCCATCTAATTTACTATCTTTACAACCAGACTGTCAGCACCCATCTTTATAACCACCTCCATTACTATCTTTAAGACCAGACCCATTTACTATCTAGGCCACCTCCAATTACTATCTTTAAAGACAACCAAGACCCATCTAATGTACCCATCTTTATGTAGACCATCTAATCTACTATCTTTACAACCAGACTATCAACAATTACTATCTTTACAACCAGACCCCAATTACTATCTTTACAACCAGACTATCAACAATTACTATCTTTACAACCAGACTGTCAACAATTACTATCTTTACAACCAGACTATCAACAATTACTATCTTTACAACCAGACTATCAACATTTACTATCTTTATAACCAGACTATCAACATTTACTATCTTTACAACCAGACTGTCAACAATTACTATCTTTACAACCAGACTGTCAACAATTACTATCTTTACAACCAGACTGTCAACAATTACTATCTTTACAACCAGACTATCAACATTTACTATCTTTACAACCAGACTGTCAACAATTACTATCTTTACAACCAGACTATCAACATTTACTATCTTTACAACCAGACTGTCAACACTTACTATCTTTATAACCAGACCGTCAACATTTACTATCTTTACTATCTTTATAACCAGACCCCATTTACTATCTTTATAACCAGACTATCAACATTTACTATCTTTACAACCAGACTGTCAACACTTACTATCTTTATAACCAGACTATCAACAATTACTATCTTTACAACCAGACATCAATTACTATCTTTACAACCAGACATCAATTACTATCTTTATAACCAGACCCAATTACTATATTTACAACCAGACTATCAACAATTACTATCTTTATAACCAGACCCAATTACTATATTTACAACCAGACTATCAACAATTACTATCTTTACAACCAGACCCCAATTAATAAGAGACGCTGCCCTCCATCTCTCTGTCTCTCTGTACGTCTCTCTGTCTCTCTCTCGCTCTCTGTCTCGCTCTCCCTCTTTGTTTCTCTCTCGCTCTCCCTCTCTGTCTCTGTCTCTCTCTCCTTCTCTGTCTCTGTCTCTCTGTCTCTGTCTCTCTTTGTCTGTCTCGCTCTCGCTCTCCCTCTGTCTCGCTCACTGTATCTCTCTCTCTCTCTGTCTCGCTCACTGTATCTCTCTCTGTCTTTCTCTGTCTCTCTCTGTCTCTCTGCAGCTGCACACTTAAGGCCCATGTTGTATTAGTCTGCTAAGAAGGGGCAGGACGCAGGGAGAGAGGAAGGGAGGGGGAGGAGATGAGAAGACAAAGACAAGGCTTCGCTGCAGCAACGCTCAGACCTCATTAACTTTTGTCTTGTCGTAACAGACAGACCTCTCAGATTATAGAGCTGTCCATCTACTCTGCTCCTCTCCCTCCCCTTTCCTCTCCCTCGCCTCCTCTTCAACCCCTCCTCCTCTTCTCCCTCTCTTCCTCCCCTCTCCTCTCCTCCTGCCTCCTCCACCACTCTCCTCTCTCGCTCCTCTCCTCCCCTCTTCTCCTCTCCCGCTCCTCTCCTCCCCTCTTCTCCTCTCCCCTCATCTCCTCTCCTCTTCTCCCCTCATCTCCTCTCCTCTCCACAGTATTACTCAGAGAAAAAGAGATATTGTATATTTTATCATACCATCTCTTGGTTGCAGCACTGTATCACCAATAGCACGATTTCTTTGACATTGTAAATGGAATTGACATTGTAAAAGGAATTGCTGTGGTCCACTTGGGATAAGCTTCATATAGGACAGAGGATCTGTCTTCAGATCCTGGCTGGTAGAGGAGGTTGTCTATGTAACTGTCTGGCTGGTAGAGGAGGTTGTCTGTGTAACTGTCTGGCTGGTAGAGGAGGTTGTCTGTGTAACTGTCTGGCTGGTAGAGGAGGTTGTCTATGTAACTGTCTGGCTGGTAGAGGAGGTTGTCTGTGTAACTGTCTGGCTGGTAGAGGAGGTTGTCTATGTAACTGGCTGGTAGAGGAGGTTGTCTATGTAACTGTCTGGCTGGTAGAGGAGGTTGTCTAACTGTCTGGCTGGTAGAGGAGGTTGTCTATGTAACTGTCTGGCTGGTAGAGGAGGTTGTCTGTGTAACTGTCTGGCTGGTAGAGGAGGTTGTCTATGTAACTGGCTGGTAGAGGAGGTTGTCTATGTAACTGTCTGGCTGGTAGAGGAGGTTGTCTATGTAACTGTCTGGCTGGTAGAGGAGGTTGTCTGTGTAACTGTCTGGCTGGTAGAGGAGGTTGTCTATGTAACTGTCTGGCTGGTATAGTGTAACTGTCTGGCTGGTAGAGGAGGTTGTCTGTGTAACTGTCTGGCTGGTAGAGGAGGTTGTCTATTTAACTGTCTGGCTGGTAGAGGAGGTTGTCTATTTAACTGTCTGGCTGGTAGAGGAGGTTGTCTATGTAACTGTCTGGCTGGTAGAGGAGGTTGTCTAACTGTCTGGCTGGTAGAGGAGGTTGTCTATGTAACTGTCTGGCTGGTATAGGAGGTTGTCTATGTAACTGTCTGGCTGGTAGAGGAGGTTGTCTATGTAACTGTCTGGCTGGTAGAGGAGGTTGTCTATGTAACTGTCTGGCTGGTAGAGGAGGTTGTCTATGTAACTGTCTGGCTGGTAGAGGAGGTTGTCTATGTAACTGTCTGGCTGGTAGAGGAGGTTGTCTATGTAACTGTCTGGCTGGTAGAGGAGGTTGTCTATGTAACTGTCTGGCTGGTATAGGAGGTTGTCTAACTGTCTGGCTGGTAGAGGAGGTTGTCTATGTAACTGTCTGGCTGGTAGAGGAGGTTGTCTATGTAACTGTCTGGCTGGTAGAGGAGGTTGTCTATGTAACTGTCTGGCTGGTAGAGGAGGTTGTCTATGTAACTGTCTGGCTGGTAGAGGAGGTTGTCTATGTAACTGTCTGGCTGGTATAGGAGGTTGTCTATGTAACTGTCTGGCTGGTAGAGGAGGTTGTCTATGTAACTGTCTGGCTGGTATAGGAGGTTGTCTAACTGTCTGGCTGGTAGAGGAGGTTGTCTATGTAACTGTCTGGCTGGTAGAGGAGGTTGTCTATGTAACTGTCTGGCTGGTATAGGAGGTTGTCTAACTGTCTGGCTGGTAGAGGAGGTTGTCTATGTAACTGTCTGGCTGGTATAGGAGGTTGTCTAACTGTCTGGCTGGTAGAGGAGGTTGTCTGTGTAACTGTCTGGCTGGTAGAGGAGGTTGTCTATGTAACTGTCTGGCTGGTATAGGAGGTTGTCTATGTAACTGTCTGGCTGGTAGAGGAGGTTGTCTATGTAACTGTCTGGCTGGTATAGGAGGTTGTCTAACTGTCTGGCTGGTAGAGGAGGTTGTCTATGTAACTGTCTGGCTGGTAGAGGAGGTTGTCTATGTAACTGTCTGGCTGGTAGAGGAGGTTGTCTAACTGTCTGGCTGGTAGAGGAGGTTGTCTATGTAACTGTCTGGCTGGTAGAGGAGGTTGTCTAACTGTCTGGCTGGTAGAGGAGGTTGTCTATGTAACTGTCTGGCTGGTAGAGGAGGTTGTCTATGTAACTGTCTGGCTGGTAGAGGAGGTTGTCTATGTAACTGTCTGGCTGGTAGAGGAGGTTGTCTATGTAACTGTCTGGCTGGTAGAGGAGGTTGTCTAACTGGCTGGCTGGTAGAGGAGGTTGTCTATGTAACTGTCTGGCTGGTAGAGGAGGTTGTCTGTGTAACTGTCTGGCTGGTAGAGGAGGTTGTCTATGTAACTGTCTGGCTGGTAGAGGAGGTTATCTGTGTAACTGTCTGGCTGGTAGAGGAGGTTGTCTAACTGTCTGGCTGGTAGAGGAGGTTGTCTATGTAACTGTCTGGCTGGTAGAGGAGACAGTATCTCCAGCCGTGTCCTCAGAGCATGTACAGACCAGACGGCATCCCTAGCTTTAATAATGGAACACTAGTCCTTAATAATGTTTACATGCTGATAATACTCATTTCATATGTATATACTGTATTCTAGTCCTTAATAATGTTTACATGCTGATAATACTAATTTCATATGTATATACTGTATTCTAGTCCTTAATAATGTTTACATGCTGATAATACTCATTTCATATGTATATACTGTATTCTAGTCCTTAATAAGTACAGACCAGTTTACATGCTGATTTTACTCATTTCATATGTATATACTGTATTCTAGTCCTTAATAATGTTTACATGCTGATAATACTCATTTCATATGTATATACTGTATTCTAGTCCTTAATAATGTTTACATGCTGATATTACTCATTTCATATGTATATACTGTATTCTAGTCCTTAATAATGTTTACATGCTGATATTACTCATTTCATATGTATATACTGTATTCTAGTCCTTAATAATGTTTACATGCTGATAATACTCATTTCATATGTATATACTGTATTCTAGTCCTTAATAATGTTTACATGCTGTTTTACTCATTTCATATGCAACCAATTCATTACCTCCAAAAACAAGCAATCCCGTCAAAACAACAGCATTCATTCGTGAGAGACAGAAAAGGCCCAAGCATCCTCCTACGAAGCCAGAAACTGGACACCTAGCCATGGCCCGGGACTGGAAGATGCTTGTCGATATTGTCCAGCAACTCATTTTTCCACCTGAGATTGCTTCTACCAACCTTAGGCCAGACATGGTACTCTGGTCCCCTTCACGAAAGGCTGTGTACATCATAGAGCTCACAGTCCCGTGGGGAAACTCTGTTGAAGAGGCCTACGAGCGTAAGAAACTGCGTTACACAGAGTTGGTCAGCAGACGCAACTCAGCGTGGCTGGAATGCAAAGGTCTGGCCAGTTGAAGTGGGATGCAGAGGATTCGTGGCTTCTTCCATCATCAGGTTGCTGAAAGAACTTGGAATCCATGGACAGGCAGACCGTCAGAGCAGTTTGTCAAGCAGCATCTCCCCCCAGACAGAACAGCATCTCCCCCCAGACAGAACAGCATCTCCCCCCCAGACAGAACAGCATCTCCCCCAAGACAGAACAGCATCTCCCCCAAGACAGAACAGCATCTCCCCCCAGACAGAACAGCATCTCCCCCCAGACAGAACAGCATCTCCCCCCAGACAGAACAGCATCTCCCCCAGACAGAACAGCATCTCCCCCCAGACAGAACAGCATCTCCCCCCAGACAGAACAGCATCTCCCCCCAGACAGAACAGCATCTCCCCCCAGACAGAACAGCATCTCCCCCCAGACAGAACAGCATCTCCCCCCAGACAGAACAGCATCTCCCCCACAGAACAGAATCTCAGCAGAACAGCATCTCCCCCAGACAGAACAGCATCTCCCCCAGACAGAACAGGCATCTCCCCCCTAGACAGAACAGCATCTCCCCCAGACAGAAAACAGCATCTCCCCCCAGACAGAACAAATCTCCCCCGAGACAGAACAGCATCTCCCCCTTCCGGAGACAGAACAGCACCTCCCCCAGACAGATAGGGTAAGTAGCAATCTCCCCCAGACAGAACAGCATCTCCCCCAGACAGAACAGCATCTCTGCCCAGACAAATGTAAATCTCCCCCAGACAGAACAGCATCTCCCCCCAGACAGAACAGCACCTCCCCCCAGACAGAACAGCATCTCCCCCCAGACAGAACAGCATCTCCCCCCAGCCAGTGGATCTGGATCCAACAGAAGGACCCATCAGGACCCATAGGGGTCTAAAGTAGTGCACTTTATAGGGAATAGGGTGCTATTTTGGAGTCGTTCTGCTGTGTGGTTGCTATCCCAGCTGACTGTCACCTGTCGGTCACTCTTCACTGTCCTCGATAGTTGCCGCTGTATGTTAGTGAGGTTTAATATCTCCAGCAGTGGACCAAGCACTCACAGATGTACTGTACAGGTGCTGCTGTATGTTAGTGAGGTTTAATATCTCCAGCAGTGGACCAAGCACCCACAGATGTACTGTACAGGTGCTGCTGTATGTTCGTGAGGCAGCAGTGGACCAAGCACCCACAGATCTACTGTACAGGTCACTGTTGCTCAATGGGAAACGCACGCCTCTTTGTCTCAACTAAAGTTTCAGCTGAATCAGCAGAAAGGAGTGTTAATGGAACCCGGTTTAATATCACCCAGCTGCACAACAACCCATCAGGGAGAGAGTACCACCAATGCCGGGCCAATCAGGGAGAGGGTACCACCGTGCCGGGCCAATCAGCCGACGGGCCTCCAGCAGGCTTGGTGCATCTGGAGGGACATGGGCTGTATCTATACATGGCTCTGTGAGGGACTGGACTCGTTCCCCTGAAACCGGCAGCAGATGCTCCACTGCAGTTATATTTGTCTCTCATTAGCTTTACAGCTAAATGTATTTTGGATCGTGGTACCGCGAGGAAAAAGCAACTCCCTGAAGTCCCTGTTCTACCGTGGCTACGGGTGCGATCAGTGTGGTAGTTAAAAGCTTTTGAAAGTCTCCAAACACCCTTTTAAGTCTCTCTCTCTTTATCTATCTCTTTATCTTCATCTCACTCTCTCATTCTCTCTCACCCAGCTACAGCAGTCTTCTAGAGGTGTCTGTGTTGTCCCTGTCAGTGCCTGTATAGTGGCACCTCACCCCTGTCAGATCCCCAGCCAGGACAGCATCTCTCCCCAGCCAGATCAACATCTCCCCCCAGCCAGAACAGCATCTCCCGCCAGCCAGGACAGCATCTCCCCCCAGCCAGGACAGCATCTCCCCCAGCCAGGACAGCATCTCCCCCAGCCAGAACAGCATTTCCCCAGGCCAGGACATCATCTCCCCCAGCCAGGACAGCATCTCCCCCCAGCCAGGACAGCATATCTCCCCAGCCAGGACAGCATTTCCCCCAGCCAGGACAGCATTTCCCAGCAGCCAGGACAGCATTTCCCCCAGCCAGGACAGAATCTCACCCCCAGCCAGGACAGAATCTCACCCCCAGCCAGGACAGCATCTCTTCCCCAGCCAGGACAGCATCTCTCCCCAGCCAGGACAGCATTTCTTCCCCAGCCAGGACAGCATCTCTCCCCAGCCAGGACAGCATTTCTTCCCCAGCCAGGACAGCATTTCTTCCCCAGCCAGGACAGCATCTCACCCCCAGCCAGGACAGCATTTCTTCCCTAGCCAGGACAGCATCTCTCCTTGAGTGTAGTGGTGGGGGCACCAGCGGGCTGGACAGACCAGATGATAACAGCTGAAAACTGTCATCACAGCCTGCCAGAGACTGCCATGCTGTCATCACCACCTGATACACTGGTACAGTACGCTGTCATCACTACCTGATACACTGTTACAGTACACTGTCATCACCACATGATACACTGGTACAGTACGCTGTCATCACTACCTGACACACTGCTACAGTACACTGTCATCACCACCTGATACACTGGTACAGTACACTGTCATCACCTCCTGATACACTGGTACAGTGTGCTGTCATCACCCCCTGATACACTGCTACAGTGTGCTGTCATCACCACCTGATACACTGTCATCACCACCTGATACACTGTCATCACCCCCTGATACACTGTCATCACCACCTGATACACTGTCATCACCCCCTGATACACTGTCATCACCACCTGATACACTGTTACAGTACACTGTCATCACCACCTGATACACTGTTACAGTACACTGTCATCACCTCCTGATACACTGTTACAGTACACTGTCATCACCTCCTGATACACTGTTACAGTACACTGTCATCACCTCCTGATACACTGTCATCACCACCTGATACACTGTTACAGTACACTGTCATCACCTCCTGATACACTGTTACAGTACACTGTCATCACCTCCTGATACACTGTTACAGTACACTGTCATCACCACCTGATACACTGTTACAGTACACTGTCATCACCTCCTGATACACTGTTACAGTACACTGTCATCACCTCCTGATACACTGTTACAGTACACTGTCATCACCTCCTGATACACTGTTACAGTACACTGTCATCACCTCCTGATACACTGTTACAGTACACTGTCATCACCTCCTGATACACTGTTACAGAACACTGTCATCACCTCCTGATACACTGTTACAGTACACTGTCATCACCTCCTGATCCACTGCTACAGTACACTGTCATCACCTCCTGATACACTGTTACAGTACACTGTCATCACCTCCTGATACACTGTCATCACCTCCTGATACACTGTTACAGTACACTGTCATCACCTCCTGATACACTGTTACACTACACTGTCATCACCACCTGATCACTCATCACCACCTGATCCACTGTTACAGTACACTGTCATCACCTCCTGATACACTGTTACAGTACACTGTCATCACCACCTGATACACTGTCATCACCACCTGATACACTGCTACAGTACACTGTCATCACCTCCTGATACACTGTTACAGAACACTGTCATCACCTCCTGATACACTGTCATCACCTCCTGTACACTGTTACAGTACACTGTCATCACCACCTGATACACTGTTACAGTACACTGTCATCACCACCTGATACACTGTCATCACCACCTGATACACAGTTACAGAACACTGTCATCACCTCCTGATACACTGTTACAGTACACTGTCATCACCTCCTGATACACTGTTACAGTACACTGTCATCACCACCTGATACACTGTTACAGTACACTGTCATCACCTCCTGATACACTGCTACAGTACACTGTCATCACCTCCTGATACACTGTCATCACCTCACCACCTGATACACTGTTACAGTACACTGTCATCACCTCCTGATACACTGTTACAGTACACTGTCATCACCTCCTGATACACTGTCATCACCTCCTGATACACTGTCATCACCACCTGATACACTGTTACAGTACACTGTCATCACCTCCTGATACACTGTTACAGTACACTGTCATCACCTCCTGATACACTGTTACAGTACACTGTCATCACCTCCTGATACACTGTTACAGTACACTGTCATCACCACCTGATACACTGTTACAGTGTGCACTGTCATCACCACCTGATATCCTGTCATCACCACCTGATACACTGTTACAGTACACTGTCATCACCACCTGATCCACTGTTACAGTACACTGTCATCACCACCTGATACACTGTTACAGTACACTGTCATCACCTCCTGATACACTGTTACAGTACACTGTCATCACCACCTGATACACTGCTACAGTACACTGTCATCACCACCTGATACACTGCTACAGTACACTGTCATCACCCCCTGATACACTGTTACAGTACACTGTCATCACCACCTGATCCACTGTCATCACCACCTGATCCACTGTTACAGTACACTGTCATCACCACCACGTGATACACTGTCATCACCACCTGATACACTGTCATCACCACCTGATACACTGTTACAGTACACTGTCATCACCCGTGATACACTGTCATCACCACCTGATACACTGCTACAGTACACTGTCATCACCTCCTGATACACTGTTACAGTACACTGTCATCACCTCCTGATCCACTGTTACATTACACTGTCATCACCTCCTGATACACTGTTACAGTACACTGTCATCACCTCCTGATCCACTGCTACATTACACTGTCATCACCTCCTGATCCACTGTTACACTACACTGTCATCACCTCCTGATACACTGTTACAGTACACTGTCATCACCACCTGATACACTGTCATCACCTCCTGATACACTGTTACAGTACACTGTCATCACCTCCTGATACACTGTTACAGTACACTGTCATCACCTGATACACTGTTACAGTACACTGTCATCACCTCCTGATACACTGTCATCACCTCCTGATACACTGTTACAGTACACTGTCATCACCTCCTGATACACTGTTACAGTACACTGTCATCACCACCTGATACACTGTCATCACCACCTGATACACTGTTACAGTACACTGTCATCACCTCCTGATACACTGTTACAGTACACTGTCATCACCTCCTGATACACTGTTACAGTACACTGTCATCACCACCTGATACACTGTCATCACCTCCTGATACACTGTCATCACCACCTGATACACTGTTACAGTACACTGTCATCACCACCTGATACACTGTCATCACCACCTGATACACTGTCATCACCACCTGATACACTGTCATCACCACCTGATACACTGTCATCACCTCCTGATACACTGTTACAGTACACTGTCATCACCACCTGATACACTGTTACAGTACACTGTCATCACCTCCTGATACACTGTCATCACCTCCTGATACACTGTTACAGTACACTGTCATCACCTCCTGATACACTGTTACAGTACACTGTCATCACCTCCTGATACACTGTTACAGTACACTGTCATCACCTCCTGATACACTGTTACAGAACACTGTCATCACCTCCTGATACACTGTTACAGTACACTGTCATCACCACCTGATACACTGTTACAGTACACTGTCATCACCTCCTGATACACTGTTACAGTACACTGTCATCACCTCCTGATACACTGTTACAGTACACTGTCATCACCTCCTGATACACTGTTACAGTACACTGTCATCACCACCTGATACACTGTTACAGTACACTGTCATCACCACCTGATACACTGCTACAGTACACTGTCATCACCTCCTGATACACTGTTACAGTACACTGTCATCACCTCCTGATACACTGTCATCACCACCTGATACACTGTTACAGTACACTGTCATCACCACCTGATACACTGTTACAGTACACTGTCATCACCACCTGATACACTGTCATCACCACCTGATACACTGTTACAGTACACTGTCATCACCTCCTGATACACTGTTACAGTACACTGTCATCACCACCTGATACACTGTCATCACCACCTGATCCACTGTTACAGTACACTGTCATCACCTCCTGATACACTGTTACAGTACACTGTCATCACCTCCTGATACACTGTCATCACCTCCTGATACACTGTTACAGTACACTGTCATCACCACCTGATACACTGTTACAGTACACTGTCATCACCACCTGATACACTGTCATCACCACCTGATACACTGTTACAGTACACTGTCATCACCTCCTGATACACTGTTACAGTACACTGTCATCACCTCCTGATACACTGTTACAGTACACTGTCATCACCACCTGATACACTGTTACAGTACACTGTCATCACCACCTGATCCACTGCTACAGTACACTGTCATCACCTCCTGATACACTGTTACAGTACACTGTCATCACCACCTGATACACTGTTACAGTACACTGTCATCACCACCTGATACACTGTTACAGTACACTGTCATCACCACCTGATACACTGTCATCACCTCCTGATACACTGCTACAGTACACTGTCATCACCTCCTGATACACTGTTACAGTACACTGTCATCACCACCTGATACACTGTTACAGTACACTGTCATCACCTCCTGATACACTGTTACAGTACACTGTCATCACCTCCTGATACACTGTTACAGTACACTGTCATCACCTCCTGATACACTGTTACAGTACACTGTCATCACCACCTGATACACTGTTACAGTACACTGTCATCACCTCCTGATACACTGTTACAGTACACTGTCATCACCACCTGATACACTGTTACAGTACACTGTCATCACCTCCTGATACACTGTTACAGTACACTGTCATCACCACCTGATACACTGTCATCACCACCTGATCCACTGTCATCACCACCTGATACACTGGTACAGTACACTGTCATCACCACCTGATACACTGTCATCACCACCTGATCCACTGTCATCACTACCTGATACACTGTCATCACCACCTGATACACTGTTACAGTACACTGTCATCACCTCCTGATACACTGTTACAGTACACTGTCATCACCACCTGATACACTGTTACAGTACACTGTCATCACCTCCTGATACACTGTCATCACCTCTGATACACTGTTACAGTACACTGTCATCACCTCCTGATACACTGTTACAGTACACTGTCATCACCTCCTGATACACTGTTACAGTACACTGTCATCACCACCTGATACACTGTTACAGAACACTGTCATCACCTCCTGACACACTGTTACACTACACTGTCATCACCACCTGATACACTGTTACAGTACACTGTCATCACCTCCTGATACACTGTTACAGTACACTGTCATCACCACCTGATACACTGTTACAGTACACTGTCATCACCTCCTGATACACTGTTACAGTACACTGTCATCACCTCCTGATACACTGTTACAGTACACTGTCATCACCTCCTGATACACTGTTACAGAACACTGTCATCACCTCCTGATACACTGTTACAGTACACTGTCATCACCACCTGATACACTGCTACAGAACACTGTCATCACCTCCTGATACACTGTTACAGTACACTGTCATCACCTCCTGATACACGGTCATCACCTCCTGATACACTGTTACAGTACACTGTCATCACCACCTGATACACTGTTACACTACACTGTCATCACCACCTGATACACTGTCATCACCACCTGATCCACTGTTACAGTACACTGTCATCACCTCCTGATACACTGTTACACTACACTGTCATCACCACCTGATACACTGTCATCACCACCTGATCCACTGTTACAGTACACTGTCATCACCTCCTGATACACTGTTACAGAACACTGTCATCACCTCCTGATACACTGTCATCATCTCCTGATACACTGTTACAGTACACTGTCATCACCACCTGATACACTGTTACACTACACTGTCATCACCACCTGATACACTGTCATCACCACCTGATACACTGTTACAGAACACTGTCATCACCTCCTGATACACTGTTACAGTACACTGTCATCACCTCCTGATACACTGTTACAGTACACTGTCATCACCACCTGATACACTGTTACAGTACACTGTCATCACCTCCTGATCCACTGCTACACTACACTGTCATCACCTCCTGATACACTGTTACAGTACACTGTCATCACCACCTGATACACTGTTACAGTACACTGTCATCACCTCCTGATACACTGTTACAGTACACTGTCATCACCACCTGATCCACTGTTACAGTACACTGTCATCACCACCTGATACACTGTTACAGTACACTGTCATCACCACCTGATACACTGTTACAGTACACTGTCATCACCTCCTGATACACTGTCATCACCTCCTGATACACTGCTACAGTACACTGTCATCACCTCCTGATACACTGTTACAGTACACTGTCATCACCACCTGATACACTGTTACAGTACACTGTCATCACCTCCTGATACACTGTTACAGTACACTGTCATCACCTCCTGATACACTGTTACAGTACACTGTCATCACCACCTGATACACTGTTACAGTACACTGTCATCACCTCCTGATACACTGTTACAGTACACTGTCATCACCACCTGATACACTGTTACAGTACACTGTCATCACCTCCTGATACACTGTTACAGTACACTGTCATCACCACCTGATACACTGTCATCACCACCTGATACACTGTCATCACCACCTGATACACTGGTACAGTACACTGTCATCACCACCTGATACACTGTCATCACCACCTGATCCACTGTCATCACCACCTGATACACTGTCATCACCACCTGATCCACTGTCATCACCACCTGATACACTGGTACAGTACACTGTCATCACCACCTGATACACTGTCATCACCACCTGATCCACTGTCATCACTACCTGATACACTGTCATCACCACCTGATACACTGTTACAGTACACTGTCATCACCTCCTGATACACTGTTACAGTACACTGTCATCACCACCTGATACACTGTTACAGTACACTGTCATCACCTCCTGATACACTGTCATCACCTCTTGATACACTGTTACAGTACACTGTCATCACCTCCTGATACACTGTTACAGTACACTGTCATCACCTCCTGATACACTGTTACAGTACACTGTCATCACCTCCTGATACACTGTTACAGTACACTGTCATCACCTCCTGATACACTGTTACACTACACTGTCATCACCACCTGATACACTGTTACAGTACACTGTCATCACCTCCTGATACACTGTTACAGTACACTGTCATCACCACCTGATACACTGTTACAGTACACTGTCATCACCTCCTGATACACTGTTACAGTACACTGTCATCACCTCCTGATACACTGTTACAGTACACTGTCATCACCTCCTGATACACTGTTACAATACACTGTCATCACCTCCTGATACACTGTTACAGTACACTGTCATCACCACCTGATACACTGCTACAGTACACTGTCATCACCTCCTGATACACTGTTACAGTACACTGTCATCACCTCCTGATACACGGTCATCACCTCCTGATACACTGTTACAGTACACTGTCATCACCACCTGATACACTGTTACACTACACTGTCATCACCACCTGATACACTGTCATCACCACCTGATCCACTGTTACAGTACACTGTCATCACCTCCTGATACACTGTTACACTACACTGTCATCACCACCTGATACACTGTCATCACCACCTGATCCACTGTTACAGTACACTGTCATCACCTCCTGATACACTGTTACAGAACACTGTCATCACCTCCTGATACACTGTCATCATCTCCTGATACACTGTTACAGTACACTGTCATCACCACCTGATACACTGTTACACTACACTGTCATCACCACCTGATACACTGTCATCACCACCTGATACACTGTTACAGTACACTGTCATCACCTCCTGATACACTGTTACAGTACACTGTCATCACCTCCTGATACACTGTTACAGTACACTGTCATCACCACCTGATCCACTGTTACAGTACACTGTCATCACCTCCTGATCCACTGCTACAGTACACTGTCATCACCTCCTGATACACTGTTACAGTACACTGTCATCACCACCTGATACACTGTTACAGTACACTGTCATCACCTCCTGATACACTGTTACAGTACACTGTCATCACCACCTGATACACTGTCATCACCACCTGATACACTGTTACAGTACACTGTCATCACCACCTGATACACTGTTACAGTACACTGTCATCACCTCCTGATACACTGTCATCACCTCCTGATACACTGTTACAGTACACTGTCATCACCTCCTGATACACTGTTACAGTACACTGTCATCACCTCCTGATACACTGTTACAGTACACTGTCATCACCTCCTGATACACTGTTACAGTACACTGTCATCACCTCCTGATACACTGTTACAGTACACTGTCATCACCACCTGATACACTGTTACAGTACACTGTCATCACCACCTGATCCACTGTCATCACCACCTGATACACTGTTACAGTACACTGTCATCACCACCTGATCCACTGTTACAGTACACTGTCATCACCTCCTGATACACTGTTACAGTACACTGTCATCACCTCCTGATACACTGTCATCACCACCTGATACACTGTTACAGTACACTGTCATCACCTCCTGATACACTGTTACAGTACACTGTCATCACCTCCTGATACACTGTTACAGTACACTGTCATCACCTCCTGATACACTGCTACGACTCATCTCTTCAGTGGGTCATATGATTGAGTGTAGTCTGGCCCAGGAGTGGGAAGGTGAACGGAAAGGCTCTGGAGCAACGAACCGCCCTTGCTGTCTCTGCCTGGCCGGTTCCCCTCTTTCCACTGGGATTCTCTGCCTCTAACCCTGTTACGGGGCTGAGTCACTGGCTTGCTGGGGCTCTCTCGTGCCGTCCCTGGGGGGTGCGTCACCTGGGTGGGTTGATTCACTGTTGTGGTCGGCCTGGCTGGGTTGCCCCCCCCTTGGGTTGTACCGTGGCGGAGATCTTTGTGGGCTATACTCGGCCTTGTCTCAGGATGGTAAGTTGGTGGTTGAAGATATCCCTCTAGTGGTGTGGGGGATGTGCTTTGGCAAAGTGGGTGGGGTTATATCCTTCCTGTTTGGCCCTGTCCGGGGTGTCCTCGGATGGGGCCACAGTGTCTCCTGACCCCTCCTGTCTCAGCCTCCAGTATTTATGCTGCAGTAGTTTATGTGTCGGGGGGCTAGGGTCAGTTTGTTATATCTGGAGTACTTCTCCTGTCCTATTCGGTGTCCTGTGTGAATCTAAGTGTGCGTTCTCTAATTCTCTCCTTCTCACTTTCTTTCTCTCTCTCGGAGGACCTGAGCCCTAGTCCCAGGACTACCTGACATGAGGACTCCTTGCTGTCCCCAGTCCACCTGGCCATGCTCCTGCTCCAGTCAACTGACCTGAGCCCTGGACCGTGCCCCAGGACTACCTGACATGAAGGCTCCTTGCTGTCCCCAGTCCACCTGACTGTGCTGCTGCTCCAGTTTCAACTGTTCTGCCTTATTATTATTCGACCATGCTGGTCATTTATGAACATTTGAACATCTTGGTCATGTTCTGTTATAATCTCTACCCGTTACAGCCAGAAGAGGACTGGCCACCCCACATAGCCCGGTTCCTCTCTAGGTTTCTTCCTAGGTTTTGGCCTTTCTAGGGAGTTTTTCCCACCGTGCTTTTACACCTGCATTGTTTGCTGTTTGGGGTTTTAGGCTGGGTTTCTGTACAGCACTTTGAGATATCAGCTGATGTACGAAGGGCTATATAAATAAATTTGATTTGATTTGATTTGCTACAGTACACTGTCATCACCTCCTGATACACTGTTACAGTACACTGTCATCACCACCTGATACACTGTCATCACCACCTGATACACTGTCATCACCTCCTGATACACTGTTACAGTACACTGTCATCACCTCCTGATACACTGTTACAGTACACTGTCATCACCTCCTGATACACTGTTACAGTACACTGTCATCACCTCCTGATACACTGTCATCACCACCTGATCCACTGTCATCACCACCTGATACACTGTTACAGTACACTGTCATCACCACCTGATACACTGTCATCACCTCCTGATACACTGTTACAGTACACTGTCATCACCTCCTGATACACTGTCATCACCACCTGATACACTGTTACAGTACACTGTCATCACCTCCTGATACACTGTTACAGTACACTGTCATCACCACCTGATACACTGTTACAGTACACTGTCATCACCTCCTGATACACTGTCATCACCACCTGATACACTGTCATCACCACCTGATACACTGTTACAGTACACTGTCATCACCACCTGATACACTGTCATCACCACCTGATCCACTGTCATCACCACCTGATACACTGTTACAGTACACTGTCATCACCACCTGATCCACTGTTACAGTACACTGTCATCACCACCTGATACACTGTCATCACCACCTGATACACTGTTACAGTACACTGTCATCACCACCTGATCCACTGTCATCACCACCTGATACACTGTTACAGTACACTGTCATCACCACCTGATACACTGTTACAGTACACTGTCATCACCTCCTGATACACTGTCATCACCACCTGATACACTGTTACAGTACACTGTCATCACCACATGATACACTGTCATCACCACCTGATACACTGTTACAGTACACTGTCATCACCTCCTGATACACTGTTACAGTACACTGTCATCACCTCCTGATACACTGCTACAGTACACTGTCATCACCACCTGATACACTGTTACACTACACTGTCATCACCTCCTGATACACTGCTACAGTACACTGTCATCACCACCTGATACACTGTTACAGTACACTGTCATCACCTCCTGATACACTGTTACACTACACTGTCATCACCACCTGATACACTGTTACAGTACACTGTCATCACCTCCTGATACACTGTCATCACCACCTGATACACTGTTACAGTACACAGTCATCACCTCCTGATACACTGTCATCACCACCTGATACACTGTTACAGTACACTGTCATCACCACCTGATACACTGTCATCACCACCTGATACACTGCTACAGTACACTGTCATCACCACCTGATACACTGTTACAGTACACTGTCATCACCTCCTGATACACTGCTTACAGTACACTGTCATCACCACCTGATACACTGCTACACTACACTGTCATCACCTCCTGATACACTGCTACAGTACACTGTCATCACCACCTGATACACTGTTACAGTACACTGTCATCACCTCCTGATACACTGTTACAGTACACTGTCATCACCACCTGATACACTGTTACAGTACACTGTCATCACCACCTGATACACTGTTACAGTACACTGTCATCACCACCTGATACACTGTCATCACCACCTGATACACTGTTACAGTACACTGTCATCACCACCTGATACACTGTCATCACCACCTGATACACTGTTACAGTACACTGTCATCACCACCTGATACACTGTTACAGTACACTGTCATCACCTCCTGATACACTGCTACAGTACACTGTCATCACCACCTGATACACTGTTACAGTACACTGTCATCACCTCCTGATACACTGTTACAGTACACTGTCATCACCACCTGATACACTGTTACAGTACACTGTCATCACCTCCTGATACACTGTTACAGTACACTGTCATCACCACCTGATACACTGTTACAGTACACTGTCATCACCACCTGATACACTGTCATCACCACCTGATACACTGTTACAGTACACTGTCATCACCTCCTGATACACTGTCATCACCACCTGATACACTGTTACAGTACACTGTCATCACCACCTGATACACTGTCATCACCACCTGATACACTGTTACAGTACACTGTCATCACCACCTGATACACTGCTACACTACACTGTCATCACCTCCTGATACACTGCTACAGTACACTGTCATCACCACCTGATACACTGTTACAGTACACTGTCATCACCTCCTGATACACTGCTACAGTACACTGTCATCACCACCTGATACACTGCTACAGTACACTGTCATCACCTCCTGATACACTGTTACAGTACACTGTCATCACCACCTGATACACTGCTACAGTGTGCTGTCATCACCACCTGATATCCTGTCATCACCACCTGATACACTGTTACACTACACTGTCATCACCTCCTGATACACTGCTACAGTACACTGTCATCACCACCTGATACACTGCTACAGTGTGCTGTCATCACCACCTGATATCACTGTCATCACCACCTGATACACTGTTACAGTACACTGTCATCACCACCTGATACACTGTTACAGTACACTGTCATCACCTCCTGATACACTGTCATCACCACCTGATACACTGTTACAGTACACTGTCATCACCTCCTGATACACTGTTACAGTACACTGTCATCACCTCCTGATACACTGTTACAGTACACTGTCATCACCACCTGATACACTGCTACAGTGTGTCATCACCACCTGATATCCTGTCATCACCACCTGATACACTGTCATCACCACCTGATCCACTGTTACAGTACACTGTCATCACCACCTGATACACTGTTACAGTACACTGTCATCACCACCTGATCCACTGCTACACTACACTGTCATCACCTCCTGATACACTGCTACAGTACACTGTCATCACCTCCTGATACACTGTTACACTACACTGTCATCACCACCTGATCCACTGTCATCACCACCTGATCCACTGTTACAGTACACTGTCATCACCACGTGATACACTGTCATCACCACCTGATACACTGTCATCACCACCTGATACACTGTTACAGTACACTGTCATCACCACGTGATACACTGTCATCACCACCTGATACACTGCTACAGTACACTGTCATCACCTCCTGATACACTGTTACAGTACACTGTCATCACCTCCTGATCCACTGCTACATTACACTGTCATCACCTCCTGATCCACTGTTACAGTACACTGTCATCACCTCCTGATCCACTGCTACATTACACTGTCATCACCTCCTGATCCACTGTTACAGTACACTGTCATCACCTCCTGATCCACTGTTACAGTACACTGTCATCACCTCCTGATACACTGTTACAGTACACTGTCATCACCACGTGATACACTGTTACAGTACACTGTCATCACCACCTGATACACTGTCATCACCTCCTGATACACTGTTACAGTACACTGTCATCACCTCCTGATACACTGTTACAGTACACTGTCATCACCTCCTGATACACTGTTACAGTACACTGTCATCACCTCCTGATACACTGTCATCACCTCCTGATACACTGTTACAGTACACTGTCATCACCTCCTGATACACTGTTACAGTACACTGTCATCACCACCTGATACACTGTTACAGTACACTGTCATCACCACCTGATACACTGTTACAGTACACTGTCATCACCTCCTGATACACTGTTACAGTACACTGTCATCACCTCCTGATACACTGTTACAGTACACTGTCATCACCACCTGATACACTGCTACAGTGTGCTGTCATCACCACCTGATACACTGTTACAGTACACTGTCATCACCACCTGATACACTGTCATCACCTCCTGATACACTGTTACAGTACACTGTCATCACCACCTGATACACTGTCATCACCTCCTGATACACTGTTACAGTACACTGTCATCACCTCCTGATACACTGCTACAGTACACTGTCATCACCACCTGATACACTGTTACAGTACACTGTCATCACCACCTGATACACTGTTACAGTACACTGTCATCACCTCCTGATACACTGTTACAGTACACTGTCATCACCTCCTGATACACTGTTACAGTACACTGTCATCACCACCTGATACACTGTTACAGTACACTGTCATCACCACCTGATACACTGTTACAGTACACTGTCATCACCACCTGATACACTGTCATCACCTCCTGATACACTGTTACAGTACACTGTCATCACCACCTGATACACTGTCATCACCTCCTGATACACTGTTACAGTACACTGTCATCACCACCTGATACACTGTTACAGTACACTGTCATCACCACCTGATACACTGTTACAGTACACTGTCATCACCACCTGATACACTGTTACAGTACACTGTCATCACCACCTGATACACTGTTACAGTACACTGTCATCACCTCCTGATACACTGTCATCACCACCTGATACACTGTTACAGTACACTGTCATCACCACCTGATACACTGTTACAGTACACTGTCATCACCTCCTGATCCACTGTTACAGTACACTGTCATCACCACCTGATACACTGTTACAGTACACTGTCATCACCTCCTGATCCACTGCTACAGTACACTGTCATCACCACCTGATCCACTGTTACAGTACACTGTCATCACCACCTGATACACTGTCATCACCACCTGATACACTGTTACAGTACACTGTCATCACCACCTGATCCACTGCTACAGTACACTGTCATCACCTCCTGATACACTGCTACAGTACACTGTCATCACCACCTGATACACTGTTACAGTACACTGTCATCACCACCTGATACACTGTTACAGTACACTGTCATCACCTCCTGATACACTGTCATCACCACCTGATACACTGTTACAGTACACTGTCATCACCACCTGATACACTGTCATCACCACCTGATACACTGCTACAGTACACTGTCATCACCACCTGATACACTGTTACAGTACACTGTCATCACCTCCTGATACACTGCTACAGTACACTGTCATCACCACCTGATACACTGTTACAGTACACTGTCATCACCTCCTGATACACTGCTACAGTACACTGTCATCACCACCTGATACACTGTTACAGTACACTGTCATCACCTCCTGATACACTGTTACAGTACACTGTCATCACCACCTGATACACTGTTACAGTACACTGTCATCACCTCCTGATACACTGTCATCACCACCTGATACACTGTTACAGTACACTGTCATCACCTCCTGATACACTGTCATCACCACCTGATACACTGTTACAGTACACTGTCATCACCACCTGATACACTGTCATCACCACCTGATACACTGCTACAGTACACTGTCATCACCACCTGATACACTGTTACAGTACACTGTCATCACCTCCTGATACACTGCTACAGTACACTGTCATCACCACCTGATACACTGTTACAGTACACTGTCATCACCTCCTGATACACTGCTACAGTACACTGTCATCACCACCTGATACACTGTTACAGTACACTGTCATCACCTCCTGATACACTGTTACACTACACTGTCATCACCACCTGATACACTGTTACAGTACACTGTCATCACCACCTGATACACTGTCATCACCTCCTGATACACTGTTACAGTACACTGTCATCACCACCTGATACACTGCTACAGTACACTGTCATCACCTCCTGATACACTGTTACAGTACACTGTCATCACCACCTGATACACTGCTACAGTGTGCTGTCATCACCACCTGATATCCTGTCATCACCACCTGATACACTGTTACACTACACTGTCATCACCTCCTGATACACTGCTACAGTACACTGTCATCACCACCTGATCCACTGTTACAGTACACTGTCATCACCACCTGATACACTGTCATCACCACCTGATACACTGTTACAGTACACTGTCATCACCACCTGATACACTGCTACAGTACACTGTCATCACCTCCTGATACACTGTTACAGTACACTGTCATCACCACCTGATACACTGCTACAGTGTGCTGTCATCACCACCTGATATCCTGTCATCACCACCTGATACACTGTTACACTACACTGTCATCACCTCCTGATACACTGCTACAGTACACTGTCATCACCACCTGATCCACTGTTACAGTACACTGTCATCACCACCTGATACACTGTCATCACCACCTGATACACTGTTACAGTACACTGTCATCACCACCTGATCCACTGCTACAGTACACTGTCATCACCTCCTGATACACTGTTACAGTACACTGTCATCACCACCTGATACACTGTCATCACCACCTGATCCACTGTTACAGTACACTGTCATCACCACGTGATACACTGTCATCACCACCTGATACACTGTCATCACCACCTGATACACTGTTACAGTACACTGTCATCACCACGTGATACACTGTCATCACCACCTGATACACTGCTACAGTACACTGTCATCACCTCCTGATACACTGTTACAGTACACTGTCATCACCTCCTGATACACTGTCATCACCTCCTGATCCACTGTTACAGTACACTGTCATCACCTCCTGATCCACTGCTACAGTACACTGTCATCACCTCCTGATCCACTGTTACAGTACACTGTCATCACCTCCTGATCCACTGTTACAGTACACTGTCATCACCTCCTGATACACTGTTACAGTACACTGTCATCACCACCTGATACACTGTTACAGTACACTGTCATCACCACCTGATACACTGTCATCACCTCCTGATACACTGTTACAGTACACTGTCATCACCTCCTGATACACTGTTACAGTACACTGTCATCACCTCCTGATACACTGTTACAGTACACTGTCATCACCACCTGATACACTGTTACAGTACACTGTCATCACCTCCTGATACACTGTCATCACCTCCTGATACACTGTTACAGTACACTGTCATCACCTCCTGATACACTGTTACAGTACACTGTCATCACCACCTGATACACTGTTACAGTACACTGTCATCACCACCTGATACACTGTTACAGTACACTGTCATCACCACCTGATACACTGTTACAGTACACTGTCATCACCACCTGATACACTGTCATCACCACCTGATACACTGTTACAGTACACTGTCATCACCACCTGATACACTGTCATCACCTCCTGATACACTGTTACAGTACACTGTCATCACCACCTGATACACTGTCATCACCTCCTGATACACTGTTACAGTACACTGTCATCACCACCTGATACACTGTTACAGTACACTGTCATCACCACCTGATACACTGTTACAGTACACTGTCATCACCACCTGATACACTGTTACAGTACACTGTCATCACCACCTGATACACTGTTACATCACTGTCATCACCTCCTGATACACTGTCATCACCACCTGATACACTGTTACAGTACACTGTCATCACCACCTGATACACTGTTACAGTACACTGTCATCACCTCCTGATCCACTGTTACAGTACACTGTCATCACCACCTGATCCACTGTTACAGTATACATCACCTCCTGATCCACTGTTACAGTACACTGTCATCACCACCTGATCCACTGTTACAGTACACTGTCATCACCACCTGATACACTGTTACAGTACACTGTCATCACCTCCTGATACACTGTTACAGTACACTGTCATCACCACCTGATCACATACATTGTTACAGTACACTGTCATCACCTCCTGATACACTGTTACAGTACACTGTCATCACCACGTGATACACTGTCATCACCTCCTGATACACTGTCATCACCTCCTGATACACTGTTACAGTACACTGTCATCACCACCTGATACACTGTCATCACCTCCTGATACATTGTTACAGTACACTGTCATCACCACCTGATACACTGTTACAGTCACTGTCATCACCTCCTGATCCACTGCACATTACACTGTCATCACCACCTGTTGTTACAGTACACTGTCATCACCACCTGATACACTGTTACAGTACACTCCTGATCACTGTCATCACCACCTGATACACTGTTACAGTACACTGTCATCACCACCTGATACACTGTTACAGTACACTGTCATCACCTCCTGATCCACTGTTACAGTACACTGTCATCACCACCTGATCCACTGTTACAGTACACTGTCATCACCTCCTGATCCACTGTTACAGTACACTGTCATCACCACCTGATCCACTGTTACAGTACACTGTCATCACCACCTGATACACTGTTACAGTACACTGTCATCACCACCTGATACACTGTTACAGTACACTGTCATCACCACGTGATACACTGTCATCACCTCCTGATACACTGTTACAGTACACTGTCATCACCTCCTGATACACTGTTACAGTACACTGTCATCACCACGTGATACACTGTCATCACCTCCTGATACACTGTTACAGTACACTGTCATCACCACCTGATACACTGTCATCACCTCCTGATACATTGTTACAGTACACTGTCATCACCACCTGATACACTGTTACAGTACACTGTCATCACCTCCTGATCCACTGTTACACTACACTGTCATCACCTTCTGATACACTGTCATCACCACCTGATATAGTGGCAGATGAGGTGTAACAGAGGAGTCCAATCATTGGTGCTTTATAGAGCTGTCTTGTGTGACCCACATCCCGCTCCTCTCACACACACACACACACACACACACACACACACACACACACACACACACACACACACACACACACACACACACACACACACACACACACACACACACACACACACACAAATCTGGTTGATTTAACGAATAATTATTCCACAGCCTTTTTTTTTGTTTAAAGTGTGATCTGAACTCAAAATGTGTAGTTGGCCCAAACTTGCCTCCAACTTAGAATGTTTCCAACGTACATATTTCACACACGTTGACGTACACGATTACATTTCTACAGTAATTATTATTCCACATGTCCTCACCCGGGATTTGAACTCACAAACTCTTGGTCCACGGCGTTCCGTTCTTTTAGCTACGACACCACGTCTGTCAGTAATCAATTAATCGGACTATTTTCTCACCATTGATTTCAGTTACTTATTGACTTATTTTAAATGTTTTATGATGAATATGAGAGTTTTGCTTGAGTGTACTTTAATTTTATTAACAGAGTTTTGATCTACTCCGAAGTGCAAAGTGTAGGAATACAGGTTGAAATCATTCTATGACACAGACAGGGTGGCTTTGCAGGAAGAACGGAATGCCGTGAACCCGAGAGGTTATGAGTTCAAATCCCAGGTGTTGAATAATAATTCCTGTAGAAACGCACAATGGTAATCATGTACTTCAAATACGACAACTGACGTCATCAGAGAGCACAGCTGTATGCTGGGAAGGTGACTTGGAAATTAGTAACATCTCTCTTAAATTAAATCCTATATTGCATGGTGTTACCAGCTCTGAATTTTTGTGACCTAACTCTGATGAATATAAAGAGAATCTCTTTCTACATCAACGGCTTTGACCCTACGGCTCTATGATGATGTAATGACAGGAGGAATCAGGAAATGATGAATAGGCTCATTAATTTAAAATATTATTCTAGGACAGGTAGAGAAATGATTTAATCAAGGTTTAATCAAGCTCTCTCTCTCTCCGTCCATCTATAGTGTACCCATCCCCAGAACCGCTGAGGTTAGGATTATAATGTCCACCCTATTCCACTTCAATGGTGTGTACTGACTACTGACTCGTTACAAGGGGTTAGAACCAACGTTATTTTACGTTTGTTTCGTTCTGATCAGAACCGGATTTTAAAATTCTGTTCCACTGTTTCCGACCGGCAAAATAACGTTCTGAACCGGTTCAAACCAAGACGAGGACCGGTTCAAAGCAAGACGTGGACCGGTTCAAACCAAGACGAGGACCGGTTCAAACCAAGACGTGGACCGGTTCAAACCAAGACGTGGACCGGTTCAAACCAAGACGAGGACCGGTTCAAACCAAGACGTGGACCGGTTCAAACCAAGACGAGGACCGGTTCAAACCAAGACGTGGACCGGTTCAAACCAAGACGAGGACCGGTTCAAACCAAGACGAGGACCGGTTCAAACCAAGACGAGGACCGGTTCAAACCAAGACGAGGACCGGTTCAAACCAAGACGAGGACCGGTTCAAACCAAGACGAGGACCGGTTCAAACCAAGACGAGGACCGGTTCAAACCAAGACGAGGACCGGTTCAAACCAAGACGAGGACCGGTTCAAACCAAGACGAGGACCGGTTCAAACCAAGACGAGGACCGGTTCAAACCAAGACGAGGACCGGTTCAAACCAAGACGAGGACCGGTTCAAACCAAGACGAGGACCGGTTCAAACCAAGACGAGGACCGGTTCAAACCAAGACGAGGACCAAACCAAGACGAGGACCGGTTCAAACCAAGACGAGGACCGGTTCAAACCAAGACGACCGGTTCAAACCAAGACGAGGACCGGTTCAAACCAAGACGAGGACCGGTTCAAACCAAGACGAGGACCGGTTCAAACCAAGACGAGGACCGGTTCAAACCAAGACGAGGACCGGTTCAAACCAAGACGGACCGGTTCAAATCCAAGACGACCGGTTCAAACCAAGACGACGTTTAGACCGGTTCAAACAAGACGAGGACCGGTTCAAACCAAGACGAGGACAAGATCGGTTCAACCAATCAGTGAGGACAAGACAAGATGGTTGTTTAACCGTGTTCCTTTCCTGTTCCTTTTTCAACTGGTGAAATCAAGAGTTGTTTACAATCAGTGAGCTCATTAAATGACTTCACCAATCAGTGAGGACAGAGCAGGTAAGATCGTTGTTTAGACCAATCAGTGAGGACAGAGCAGGCAAGATCGTTGTTTAGACCAATCAGTGAGGACAGAGCAGGCAAGATGGTTGTTTAGACCAATCAGTGTGGACAGAGATCGTTGTTTAGACCAATCAGTGAGGACAGAGCAGGCAAGATAGTTGTTTAGACCAATCAGTGTGGACAGAGCAGGCAAGATAGTTGTTTAGACCAATCAGTGTGGACAGAGCAGGCAAGATAGTTGTTTAGACCAATCAGTGAGGACAGAGCAGGCAAGATAGTTGTTTAGACCAATCAGTGAGGACAGAGCAGGCAAGATAGTTGTTTAGACCAATCAGTGAGGACAGAGCAGGCAAGATGGTTGTTTAGACCAATCAGTGATGGACAGAGCAGGCAAGATGGTTGTTTAGACCAATCAGTGAGGATTTGACAGAGCAGGCAAGATGGTTGTTTAGACCAATCAGTGGGACAGAGCAGGCAAGATGGTTGTTTAGACCAATTGATGGTTTAGACAGTGAGGACAGAGCAGGCAAGATCGTTGTTTAGACCAATCAGTGTGACAGAGCAGGCAAGATGGTTGTTTAGACCAATCAGTGAGGACAGAGCAGGCAATATAGTTGTTCACATGTGTGATGGAGAGACAAGTGTTGCCGATGGCGCAAGATGTGAGTGAAATTTTTTCAGGTTGGGAGAGAGCCAGAGAGGGTTGAGGAAGAGGCTTGAAGCGCTGGGCATCTTGTTGTGACATGCATTATCTGATTTAAGTCCACACAATTATATCTAGGAGGTTACTAGTCCAACGCTCTAACCACTAGGCTACCCTGCCGCCCCATGACGTGCATTATCTGATTTAAGTCCATATATCTAGGAGGAGTGGCTTTTATGGAGGAAGTCTGAATGTCCTTTTAATCTATGTAGCTAACAAGCTTTTAATCTATGTAGCTAACAAGCTTTTAATCTATGTAGCTAACAAGCTTTTAATCTATGTAGCTAACAAGCTTTTAATCTATGTAGCTATTCTGTCCTGGCTGGGGATCTACAGGGTGAGGTGTTAAATAAATCCAGCGTTATCTAGGCTATAGTATCCTTAACTAGCATTGAAAAGGGAAGCATTCTTCTATAGCTATTTACAGATCTATGTCCCCATAGCCCCAGGGAGATATTTGGGGGAGGGGGTGCAGACATGTCCTGGCTGGGATTTAAAAAATATTGGTTTTTTACTGTTAGGTCATTATTATTTTTAAATCAGATGTCCTGGCTGGGGATCTGACAGGGTACTGTTGTGATGTCCTGGCTGGGGATCTGACAGGGTGAGGTGATGTCCTGGCTGGGGATCTGACAGGGGAGAGATGCTGTCCTGGCTGGGGATCTGACAGGGGAGAGATGCTGTCCTGGCTGGGGATCTGACAGGGTTGAGGTGATGTCCTGGCTGGGGATCTGACAGGGTGAGGTGATGTCCTGGCTGGGGATCTGACAGGGGTGAGGTGATGTCCTGGCTGGGGATCTGACAGGGGAGAGATGCTGTCCTGGCTGGGGATCTGACAGGGGAGAGATGCTGTCCTGGCTGGGGATCTGACAGGGGAGAGATGCTGTCCTGGCTGGGGATCTGACAGGGTGAGATGCTGTCCTGGCTGGGGATCTGACAGGGTGAGGTGATGTCCTGGCTGGGGATCTGACAGGGTGAGGTGATGTCCTGGCTGGGGATCTGACAGGGGAGAGATGCTGTCCTGGCTGGGGATCTGACAGGGGAGAGATGCTGTCCTGGCTGGGGATCTGACAGGGGAGAGATGCTGTCCTGGCTGGGGATCTGACAGGGGTGAGGTGATGTCCTGGCTGGGGATCTGACAGGGTGAGGTGATGTCCTGGCTGGGGATCTGACAGGGTGAGGTGATGTCCTGGCTGGGGATCTGACAGGGGAGAGATGCTGTCCTGGCTGGGGATCTGACAGGGGAGAGATTATGTCCTGGCTGGGGATCTGACAGGGTGAGGTGATGTCCTGGCTGGGGATCTGACAGGGTGAGGTGATGTCCTGGCTGGGGATCTGACAGGGTGAGTTGATGTCCTGGCTGGGGATCTGACAGGGTGAGGTGATGTCCTGGCTGGGGATCTGACAGGGGAGAGATGCTGTCCTGGCTGGGGATCTGACAGGGGAGAGATGCTGTCCTGGCTGGGGATCTGACAGGGGAGAGATGATGTCCTGGCTGGGGATCTGACAGGGTGAGGTGATGTCCTGGCTGGGGATCTGACAGGGGAGAGATGCTGTCCTGGCTGGGGATCTGACAGGGGTGAGGTGATGTCCTGGCTGGGGATCTGACAGGGTGAGGTGATGTCCTGGCTGGGGATCTGACAGGGGAGAGATGCTGTCCTGGCTGGGGATCTGACAGGGGTGAGGTGATGTCCTGGCTGGGGATCTGACAGGGGTGAGGTGATGTCCTGGCTGGGGATCTGACAGGGGTGAGGTGATGTCCTGGCTGGGGATCTGACAGGGTGAGGTGATGTCCTGGCTGGGGATCTGACAGGGGTGAGGTGATGTCCTGGCTGGGGATCTGACAGGGTGAGGTGATGTCCTGGCTGGGGAGAGATGCTGTCCTGGCTGGGGATCTGACAGGGGTGAGGTGATGTCCTGGCTGGGGATCTGACAGGGTGAGGTGATGTCCTGGCTGGGGATCTGACAGGGGTGAGGTGATGTCCTGGCTGGGGATCTGACAGGGGAGAGATGCTGTCCTGGCTGGGGATCTGACAGGGTGAGGTGATGTCCTGGCTGGGGATCTGACAGGGGTGAGGTGATGTCCTGGCTGGGGATCTGACAGGGGAGAGATGCTGTCCTGGCTGGGGATCTGACAGGGTGAGGTGATGTCCTGGCTGGGGATCTGACAGGGGAGAGATGCTGTCCTGGCTGGGGATCTGACAGGGGAGAGATGCTGTCCTGGCTGGGGATCTGACAGGGGTGAGGTGATGTCCTGGCTGGGGATCTGACAGGGTGAGGTGATGTCCTGGCTGGGGATCTGACAGGGGTGAGGTGATGTCCTGGCTGGGGATCTGACAGGGTGAGGTGATGTCCTGGCTGGGGATCTGACAGGGTGAGGTGATTTCCTGGCTGGGGATCTGACAGGGGTGAGGTGATGTCCTGGCTGGGGATCTGACAGGGTGAGGTGATGTCCTGGCTGGGGATCTGACAGGGTGAGCTGATGTCCTGGCTGGGGATCTGACAGGGTGAGGTGATGTCCTGGCTGGGGATCTGACAGGGTGAGTTGATGTCCTGGCTGGGGATCTGACAGGGGAGAGATGCTGTCCTGGCTGGGGATCTGACAGGGTGAGGTGATGTCCTGGCTGGGGATCTGACAGGGTGTGGTGATTTCCTGGATGGGGATCTGACAAGGGTGAGGTGATGTCCTGGCTGGGGATCTGACAGGGTGAGGTGATGTCCTGGCTGGTGATCTGACAGGGTGAGCTGATGTCATGGCTCCTGCTCCAGAACGGGAGAGCCGGTACTGTTGTCTCCTGGTCCAGAACGGGAGAGCTGGTACTGTTGTCTCCTGGTCCTGAGTGGGAGCGCTGGTACTGTTGTCTCCTGGTCCAGAGTGGGAGAGCTGGTACTGTTGTCTCCTGGTCCAAAGTGGGAGAGCTGGTACTATTGGCTCCTGCTCCAGAACGGGAGAGCTGGTACTGTTGACTCCTGCTCTAGAGTGGGAGAGCAGGTACTGTTGGCTCCTGGTCCAGAGTGGGAGAGCTGGTACTGTTGGCTCCTGCTCCAGAACGGGAGAGCAGGTACTGTTGGCTCCTGGTCCAGAGTGGGAGAGCTGGTACTGTTGGCTCCTGGTCCAGAGTGGGAGAGCTGGTACTGTTGTCTCCTGGTCCAAAGTGGGAGAGCTGGTACTATTGGCTCCTGCTCCAGAACGGGAGAGCTGGTACTGTTGACTCCTGCTCTAGAGTGGGAGAGCAGGTACTGTTGGCTCCTGGTCCAGAGTGGGAGAGCTGGTACTGTTGGCTCCTGCTCCAGAACGGGAGAGCAGGTACTGTTGGCTCCTAGTCCAGAGTGGGAGAGCTGGTACTGTTGTCTCCTGGTCCAGAGTGGGAGAGCTGGTACTATTGGCTCCTGCTCCAGAACGGGAGAGCTGGTACTGTTGGCTCCTGCTCCAGAGTGGGAGAGCAGGTACTGTTGGCTCCTGGTCCAGGACGGGAGAGCTGGTACTGTTGGCTCCTACACCAGAACGGGAGAGCTGGTACTGTTGGCTCCTGGTCCAGAGAGGGAGAGCTGGTACTGTTGTCTCCTGGTCCAGAGAGGAGAGCTGGTACTGTTGTCTCCTGGTCCAGAGTGGGAGAGCTGGTACTGTTGTCTCCTGGTCCAGAGTGGGAGAGCTGGTACTGTTGTCTCCTGGTCCAGAGTGGGAGAGCTGGTACTGTTGGCTCCTACTCCAGAACGGGAGAGCTGGTACTGTTGTCTCCTGGTCCAGAGTGGGAGAGCTGGTACTGTTGGCTCCTGGTCCAGAGTGGGAGAGCTGGTACTGTTGGCTCCTGGTCCAGAGTGGGAGAGCTGGTACTGTTGGCTCCTGCTCCAGAACGGGAGAGCTGGTACTGTTGGCTCCTGGTCCAGAGTGGGAGAGCTGGTACTGTTGGCTCCTGGTCCAGAACGGGAGAGCAGGTACTGTTGGCTCCTGGTCCAGAACGGGAGAGCAGGTACTGTTGGCTCCTGCTCCAGAGTGGGAGAGCTGGTACTGTTGGCTCCTGGTCCAGAGTGGGAGAGCTGGTACTGTTGGCTCCTGGTCCAGAACGGGAGAGCTGGTACTGTTGGCTCCTGGTCCAGAACGGGAGAGCAGGTACTGTTGGCTCCTGCTCCAGAACGGGAGAGCTGGTACTGTTGGCTCCTGGTCCAGAACGGGAGAGCAGGTACTGTTGGCTCCTGGTCCAGGACGGGAGAGCTGGTACTGTTGGCTCCTGGTCCAGAACGGGAGAGCTGGTACTGTTGGCTCCTGGTCCAGAATGGGAGAGCTGGTACTGTTGGCTCCTGGTCCAGAGAGGGAGAGCTGGTACTGTTGTCTCCTGGTCCAAAGTGGGAGAGCTGGTACTGTGACAGTAGAATTAAAGTTGTCTCCTGGTCCAGAGTGGGAGAGCTGGTACTGTTGGCTCCTGGTCCAGAGTGGGAGAGCTGGTACTGTTGGCTCCTGGTCCAGAGTGGGAGAGCTGGTACTGTTGGCTCCTGCTCCAGAACGGGAGAGCTGGTACTGTTGGCTCCTGGTCCAGAGTGGGAGAGCTGGTACTGTTGGCTCCTGCTCCAGAACGGGAGAGCTGGTACTGTTGGCTCCTGGTCCAGAACGGGAGAGCAGGTACTGTTGGCTCCTGGTCCAGAACGGGAGAGCTGGTACTGTTGGCTCCTGCTCCAGAACGGGAGAGCTGGTAGACCGATGGCTCCTGGTCCAGAACGGGAGAGCTGGTACTGATTGGCTCCTGGTCCAGAGTGGGAGAGCTGGTACTGTTGGCTCCTGGTCCAGAGAGGGAGAGCTGGTACTGTTGTCTCCTGGTCCAGAGAGGGAGAGCTGGTACTGTTGTCTCCTGGTCCAGAACGGGAGAGCAGGTACTGTGTAACTGGCTCCTAGTCCAGAGAGGGAGAGCTGGTACTGTTGTCTCCTGGTCCAGAACAGGAGAGCAGGTACTGTTGGCTCCTAGTCCAGAGAGGGAGAGCTGGTACTGTTGTCTCTGGTCCAGAGAGGGAGAGCTGGTACTGTTGTCTCTGGTCCAGAACAGGAGAGCAGGTACTGTAACTCCTGGTCCAGAGAGGGAGAGCTGGTACTGTTGTCTCCTGGTCCAGAACAGGAGAGCAGGTACTGCTGTCTCCTGGTCCAGAGTGGGAGAGCTGGTACTGTTGTCTCCTGGTCCAGAGTGGGAGAGCTGGTACTGTTGTCTCCTGGTCCAGAGTGGGAGAGCTGGTACTGTTGTCTCCTGGTCCAGAGTGGAAGAGCAGGTACTGTAACTCCTGGTCCAGAGTGGGAGCTGGTAGCTGGTACTGGTACTGGCTCCTGCTCCAGAGTGGGAGAGCTGGTACTGTTGTCTCCTGGTCCAGAGTGGGAGAGCTGGTACTGTTGGCTCCTGACAGAACGGGAGAGCTGGTACTGTTGGCTCTGGTCCAGAACGGGAGAGCTGGTACTGTTGTACTCCTGGTCCAGAATGGGAGAGCAGGTACTGATTAAAGCTCCTGGGAACTCTGGATGTGAGAGTAGGTACTGTTGGCTCCTGCTCCAGAATGGGAGAGCTGGTACTGTTGGCTCCTGTCCAGAGTGGGAGAGCTGGTACTGTTGGCTCCTGCTCCAGAACGGGAGAGCTGGTACTGTTGGCTCCTGGTCCAGAACGGGAGAGCAGGTACTGTTGGCTCCTGGTCCAGAACGGGAGAGCTGGTACTGTGGCTCCTACTCCAGAACGGGAGAGCTGGTACTCTGGCTCCTGGGCCAGAGTGGGATAGCTGGTACTGTTGGCTCCTACTCCAGAGTGGGAAAGCTGGTACTGTTGGCTCCTGCTCCAGAACGGGAGAGCTGGTACTGTTGGCTCCTGGTCCAGAGTGGGAGAGCTGGTACTGTTGGCTCCTGGGCCAGAGTGGGATAGCTGGTACTGTTGGCTCCTACTCCAGAGTGGGAGAGCTGGTACTGTTGGCTCCTGCTCCAGAGACGGGAGAGCTGGTACTGGATGGCTCCTGCTCCAGAACGGGAGAGCTGGTACTGTTGGCTGTACTCCAGAACGGGAGAGCTGGTACTGTTGGCTCCTGGTCCAGAACGGGAGAGCAGGTACTGTGGCTCCTGGTCCAGAACGGGAGAGCTAGTACTGTTGGCTCCTGGTCCAGAGTGGGAGAGCTGGTACTGTTGGCTCCTGGTCCAGAATGGGAGAGCAGGTACTGTGTCCCCTGGTCCAGAACGGGAGAGCAGGTACTGTTGTCCCCTGGTCCAGAATGGGAGAGCAGGTACTGTTGGCTCCTGGTCCAGAACGGGAGAGCAGGTACTGTTGTCCCCTGGTCCAGAGTGGGAGAGCTGGTACTGTTGTCCCCTGGTCCAGAGTGGGAGAGCTGGTACTGTTGTCCCCTGGTCCAGAACGGGAGTGCTGGTACTGTTGTCCCCTGCTCCAGAATGGGAGAGCAGGTAGCATTAACATGCAACAGCACAGACACAGAGGTCCAGCTGCCAGGCAGACGCAATTATGTTTCTGAATGACAGAGGGAGGATTTTTGCAGAGTTGCGTTTTTTTGTGGGACTAGAATGAAATGCCTGGAAAGTTCTTATCTTTTAATTTCACTCTATTTAACAGTAGACCGATTAAAGCCTACTGTAACTCTGGATGTGACAGTAGACCGATTAAAGCAGTAACTCTGGATGTGACAGTAGACCGATTAAAGCTGTAACTCTAGATGTGACAGTAGACCGATTAAAGCTGTAACTCTGGATGTGACAGTAGACCGATTAAAGCTGTAACTCTGGATGTGACAGTAGACCGATTAAAGCTGTAACTCTGGATGTGACAGTAGACCGATTAAAGCTGTAACTCTGGATGTGACAGTAGACCGATTAAAGCTGTAACTCTGGATGTGACAGTAGACCGATTAAAGCCTACTGTAACTCTGGATGTGACAGTAGACCGATTAAAGCTGTAACTCTGGATGTGACAGTAGACCGATTAAAGCTGTAACTCTGGATGTGACAGTAGACCGATTAAAGCTGTAACTCTGGATGTGACAGTAGACCGATTAAAGCCTACTGTAACTCTGGATGTGACAGTAGACCGATTAAAGCTGTAACTCTGGATGTGACAGTAGACTGATTAAAGCTGTAACTCTGGATGTGACAGTAGACCGATTAAAGCTGTAACTCTGGATGTGACAGTAGACCGATTAAAGCTGTAACTCTGGATGTGACAGTAGACCGATTAAAGCTGTAACTCTGGATGTGACAGTAGACCGATTAAAGCTGTAACTCTGGATGTGACAGTAGACCGATTAAAGCTGTAACTCTAGATGTGACAGTAGACCGATTAAAGCCTACTGTAACTCTGGATGTGACAGTAGACCGATTAAAGCCTACTGTAACTCTGGATGTGACAGTAGACCGATTAAAGCTGTAACTCTGGATGTGACAGTAGACCGATTAAAGCTGTAACTCTGGATGTGACAGTAGACCGATTAAAGCTGTAACTCTGGATGTGACAGTAGACTGATTAAAGCTGTAACTCTGGATGTGACAGTAGACCGATTAAAGCTGTAACTCTGGATGTGACAGTAGACCGATTAAAGCTGTAACTCTGGATGTGACAGTAGACCGATTAAAGCTGTAACTCTGGATGTGACAGTAGACCGATTAAAGCTGTAACTCTGGATGTGACAGTAGACCGATTAAAGCTGTAACTCTGGATGTGACAGTAGACTGATTAAAGCCTACTGTAACTCTGGATGTGACAGTAGACCGATTAAAGCTGTAACTCTAGATGTGACAGTAGACCGATTAAAGCTGTAACTCTGGATGTGACAGTAGACTGATTAAAGCTGTAACTCTGGATGTGACAGTAGACCGATTAAAGCTGTAACTCTGGATGTGACAGTAGACCGATTAAAGCTGTAACTCTGGATGTGACAGTAGACCGATTAAAGCTGTAACTCTGGATGTGACAGTAGACCGATTAAAGCTGTAACTCTGGATGTGACAGTAGACCGATTAAAGCTGTAACTCTGGATGTGACAGTAGACCGATTAAAGCTGTAACTCTGGATGTGACAGTAGACCGATTAAAGCTGTAACTCTGGATGTGACAGCAACGGCTGTAGTAAACAGGGTTCAGCGTTCAGTCGCCTCATGTTGTTGATCATATGTCGGGGATCCCCTGAACAAAGCCTCCGCCTGGGGTGCAGAAGGTGGCCATCTGGGCCAATCAGCTCTTGAGTCAACAGGACCAGGTTTTGGGGGTAAGAGGGAGGAACCCCCTGGACTGGAACTGATTACCATGTGAATTAGAGAATTGGGGTCTATGCCAAGTGGAGTTGTTTGATTAGTGCCAAGCTAGCAGCGTGGCAACACACGATAACAGTCTGCTCATCAGTAATGTTGATGTCAATAATCAGGACATATTACGCAACAGAACTATCAGATAGCACTGGGTTCTGTTCCAGTTGGGTTCAGGTACCAGAGGGATGGTATAGAGGGATGGTATAAATGGACGTTATGTTCTGTAATGTACATTATACATACCCCAATACAGATCAATAGACTGGTACCATTTGGAAGGGTTGAAGACATTGGACTGAGGGGTATTGACAAGGGAGTTTTTTTAACCTCCAATTGTAATGGTTGTTTTACAGTGGTTCAAGTGGTCCTTTTCATCATTCAGCCTTAATGGGGTTATGTGTTTGTTTCCCTCAGGCAGATTCAACCTCAAAATAACATCTACATTTAGACACAGAACAACAAATAACATCTACATTTAGACACAGAACAACAAATAACATCTACATTTAGACACAGAACAACAAATAACATCTACATTTAGACACAGAACAACAAATATAATCTACATTTAGACACAGAACAACAAATAACATCTACATTTAGACACAGAACAACAAATAACATCTACATTTAGACACAGAACAACAAATAACATCTACATTGAGACACAGAACGACAAATAACATCTACATTTAGACACAGAACAACAAATAACATCTACATTTTGACACAGAACAACAAATTGTCAGTCAGAGTTGAAGGAATGAGATGAGGAATTGAATGTTCTTATCGTTTCTTCCTTCTTTCTGTAACGACGTAATTTACACTGAAACAGACTTTCAAAGGAGAATAAATAACATGATCCATTACTAAGGAGACAGAGACAGTACAGAGACAGTACAGAGACAGTACAGAGACAGCACAGAGACAGTACAGAGACAGCACAGAGACAGAATAGAGACAGTACAGAGACAGAACAGAGACAGAACAGAGACAGCACAGAGACAGAGACAGAATAGAGACAGAACAGAGACAGAACAGAGACAGCACAGAGACAGCACAGAGACAGAACAGAGACAGCACAGAGACAGCACAGAGACAGAACAGAGACAGCACAGAGACAGCACAGAGACAGAATAGAGACAGCACAGAGACAGAATAGAGTCAGTACAGAGACAGAATAGACAGCACAGAGACAGAATAGAGACAGTACAGAGACAGAATAGACAGCACAGAGACAGAATAGAGACAGAATAGACAGTACAGAGACAGAATAGAGACAGTACAGAGACAGTACAGAGACAGTACAGAGACAGAATAGAGACAGTACAGAGACAGCACAGAGACAGCACAGAGACAGCACAGAGACAGAATAGAGACAGAATAGACAGTACAGAGACAGAATAGAGACAGTACAGAGACAGTACAGAGACAGAACAGAGACAGAACAGAGACAGAACAGAGACAGAATAGAGACAGCACAGAGACAGAACAGAGACAGCACAGAGACAGCACAGAGACAGCACAGAGACAGCACAGAGACAGCACAGAGACAGCACAGAGACAGCACAGAGACAGAATAGACAGCACAGAGACAGAATAGACAGTACAGAGACAGAATAGACAGCACAGAGACAGAATAGAGACAGTACAGAGACAGAATAGACAGCACAGAGACAGAATAGAGACAGAATAGACAGTACAGAGACAGTACAGAGACAGCACAGAGACAGCACAGAGACAGCACAGAGACAGTACAGAGACAGAATAGAGACAGTACAGAGACAGTACAGAGACAGTCGTCCATGACAGTTAGTCACAGAGACAGAACAGAGACAGCACAGTGATGCTACTCCATCACAATCTGTAGGAAAGTGTAACTCCTGCCTGGCAGCCTCAGCTTCCAGCCTCAGCTTCCAGCCCCAGCTTCCAGCCCCAGTTTCCAGTCCCAGCTTCCAGCCCCAGCTTCCAGCCTCAGCTTCCAGCCCCAGCTTCCAGCCCCAGCTTCCAGCCCCCAGTCCCAGCTTCCAGCCTCAGCTTCCAGTCCCAGCTTCCAGCTTCAGCTTCCAGCCCCAGCTTCCAGCCCCCCAGTCCCAGCTTCCAGCCTCAGCTTCCAGTCCCAGCTTCCAGCCTCAGCTTCCAGTCCCAGCTTCCAGCTTCAGCTTCCAGCCCCAGCTTCCAGTCCCAGCTTCCAGCCTCAGCTTCCAGTCCCAGCTTCCAGCCTCAGCTTCCAGTCCCAGCTTCCAGTCCCAGCTTCCAGCCCCAGCTTCCAGCTTCCAGCCCCAGCTTCCAGCCTCAGCTTCCAGCCCCAGCCTTTGTTGCAGCGGTATTTACCGTGACATATTGATGCCTGATCGCTGACATCCCCTCAGAGTCGTGTTGCGTGACAAGGCTGTTGTTCCAGCCACCCCCAGCAGCCCTGGTCCTCTGTGTTCCAGTCAGGGTATTGGCAGCCTCTCCTTAATCACTGCTTCTCCGGGGGCTGAGCCTCTCTGACGCTGGCCTCCTTAGAAGAGCTTGGCATTTATCAGAGAGATGTAATTTCTGTAATTCATTGAGGGTCTCCGTGGGAGATGGAGTTGGCACAGGTTGTGCCTTGGCCAGTTTTTTCTCTATCCGGTCCGAAGCTTTGTAAAAGACCAGGCCAGCTACCCTGAAGGGGGACTCGACGTGGACACGGTCAGTCATTAAACATACATTTGATCTCAATGAGACGGAGCTGCAGAACTGAAGTTCAGTGAAATCAAACTATAACTGAAGCATCACTGAGAAGTGGTTCAATAGTCCGCACATTAATTAATGCTTTAGTGATTTGGCACATTTACAGAAATATAATAAATATTTGTTTTACTTAAAACGATCAGTAAATGAAAATAGTAAAAATAAAGAAAAACCCTTGAATGAGTTGGTGTCCACCCTTGACTGGTCCTGTTTATACAGTTGATGTCAGAAGTTTACATACACCTCAGACAAATACATTTAAACTCAGTTTCTCCACAATTCCTGACATTTAATCCTAGTAGAAATTCCCTGTCCTAGGTCAGTTAGGATCACCACTTTATTTTAAGATTGTGAAAAGTCAGAATAATGGTAGAGAGAATGATTTATTTCAGCTTTTATTTCTTTCATCACATTCCCAGTGGGTCAGAAGTTTACATACACTCAATTAGTGTTTGGTAGCATTGCCTTTAAATTGTTTAACTTGGGTCAAACGTTTCAGGTAGCCTTCCACAAGCGTCCCACAATAAGTTGGGTGAATTTCGGCCCATTCCTCCTGACAGAGCTGGTGGAACTGAGTCAGGTTTGTAGGCCTCCTTGCTCGCACACGCTTTTTCAGATCTGCCCACCAATTTTCTATGGGATTGAGGTCAGGACTTTGTGATGGCCACTCCAATACCTTAACATTGTTGTCCTTAAGCCATTTTGCCACAACTTTGGAAGTATGCTTGGGGTTATTGTCCATTTTGTTAACAAAACATTTGTGGAGTGGTTGAAAAATGAGTTTTAATGAATCCAACCTAAGTGTATGTAAACTTCCGACTTCCACCTTATATGGCTGTTATAAATACTGAAATACTGATATATATGAATAAGAAATGTTTTGAAATGAACACAATTTACATTCACATAATGATTTATGTTAATTTGTGCCTGATGTCTTTTATTTTAATTTGTCCAATGTGGTCGAGATGAGATGAAATCATTTGATTAGGAATGTTACGTAACTATGACTACCAAGTCAGTGCTCAGACAATGCTATCACTGCAGAAAGAAGGGGGGAGGGGCTTCAGTATAGAGACTTTTTTTAAAGACTTCAGTATAGAGACTTTTTTTAAAGACTTCAGTATAGAGACTTTTTTTAAAGACTTCAGTATAGAGACTTTTTAAAGACTTCAGTACAGAGACTTTCTTTTAAAGACTTCAGTATAGAGACTTTTTTAAAGACTTCAGTATAGAGACTTTCTTTTAAAGACTTCAGTATAGAGACTTTTTTTAAAGACTTCAGTATAGAGACTTTTTTAAAGACTTCAGTATAGAGACTTTCTTTTAAAGACTTCAGTATAGAGACTTTCTTTTAAAGACTTCAGTATAGAGACTTTTTTTAAAGACTTCAGTATAGAGACTTTCTTTTAAAGACTTCAGTATAGAGACTTTTTTTAAAGACTTCAGTACAGATACTTTTTTTAAAGACTTCAGTATAGAGACTTTTTATAAAGACTTCAGTATAGAGACTTTTTTTTCAATTTAAAGTTTTATTAAGTTTTCTTGTTTTTCAATCAACCAACAAAACACATTCACAGATGTGACAGGTTTTAAAGAAAGAAAAAGTCAAAAAATAAAAAATACATTTTAAAAAATTCAAATTAAATTAAAATGAATGATAAAGTTTAAAAAAAGCATGTATTTTTCTTAATCTATATATTTTCCTTGGTACATACATACATACATACATACATACATACATACATACATACATACATACATACATACATACATACATACACACATACATACATACACACATACACACATACATACACACATACACACATACATACACACATACATACATACATACGCACACGTACTCAAAAACTAAATTAAAATAAAAACACACAACAAACCATATAACCCTTGCAGCAGCACTATCAAGGTTCTTATCAGCTATTTCAAGCATTCGCTGAGACGACGGGCCAATAATTCGTTTTTAGGTTTTAACAGTACCTTACACAACATGTATCTGCGCATTTCCCTAGTCACCCCGTTCACTCTGTCCAGTTTGAAATAGAGTTGAATAGTGGAGACCAGAGTCTATCAAACTTGGGCTGTCTCTTGTGGAGGTCATAAGTGAGCTTTTCAAGAGGAAGGAAGTCAACAATCTGGTCAATCCACATTTTAAATGTAGGAGGGGTATTAGAGGCCCACAATAGAAGAATACATTTCTTAGCAAAGTATGTAATAGTCATAAGCAAATGTTCTCTGTCAGGATCAAGAACAAAGTCCTGCTGGGCATTAAGAAGATAGATACACGGGGTCATATCAAACTGTACCTCTAGTATTTTCTGTGCAGCAGTATGTACAGATTACCAGAATCTGGCAATCTCCCTACAGCTCCAAAATACATGCATATAGGTTCCACATTCAGAGGTACATCTTTTACAGTTAGGAGACATATCTGTTTTCATTCTATGGAGTCTCAAAGGAGTATAATAACATTTGTACAAAAATGTGTAATTAGATTCTTTCATTTTTACACTGGTAGAGGAGCAGTATACCCTGTCGCAAACCTCCGCCCATAACTCATCACTGATAGTCAGACCAAGGTCCTTTTCCAGATTATTTTCAAAGGAGTAAAGGAGGAGCTTCCTTTCTCAGGAAGGAGTCTATAGATGTAAGATATTTTGCCTTTAATGGATTGTGCTGTGACAAGAAGGGTTTCAACTTCATTCAACTGAGTTCTAAACCTCCTCTTGGAGGTAAATGAGGAAATTACATGTCTAATTTGAAGATATTTTTTTTTTTTTAAATGGGATCTTGGCACATCGAATTCACTGCAGAGCTCTTGAAAGGATTTCAGTGTAGTGGTTTTCTGATGAAATAGGTCTGAAAAGGTCCTGATTCCTAGAGTATGCCAAAGATTAAAGTTGGCATCCCTCAGGGCTTTTGGCAAGTCTGGGTTGCCTACTATAGGTGAGTGAGAACATATTTGGGAGGAAATGCCCAGGTATTTCTTACAGTCCCTCCACGCTAGTAGGGTGCTGTAAATCACAAAGGTTTTGGCTATGTTGCCCACTTCACTAAAGTTATTAATGAATATAATTGAGCTTAAGGGCAATGAACCACAGGATTGGGCTTCTATCTGAATCCACGTTGACTTTGTGATCCATGTTAGCATGTTGTGGATTTGGGCAGACCAGTAGTACAATTGAAGGGAGGGAAGGGCAAGACCACCTTTAGATTCAGGTTTTGATAAAGTGGAAAACGTAGGTTTTTCCTAGGTTTCTATCCTAGGTTTTTTATTGTCCCATATAAATGTGGTGATGCTTTGGTTAGTTGTTTTGAAGAAGGAAACTGGGAGATAGCATGGGAGCATCTGAAATAAGTAGTTCAGTCTAGGGAGGACGTTCATACGGATGACATTAATTCTTCCTACTAAGCTAATTGGGAGGGAGATCCAGGTTTGGAGATCGTTCTTGATTCGATCCAGGAGTGGAAGATAATTTTCCTTAAAAATCATATAAATACAATCCTCTCCTTCTCTCTGTCTTCATATTGTTTTCTGAACCTCATCATATAAAATACAATCCTCTCTTCTTCTCTCTGTCTTCATATTGTTTTCTGAACCTCATCATATAAAATACAATCCTCTCTTCTTCTCCCTGTCTTCATATTGTTTTCTGAACCTCCTCATATAAAATACAATCCTCTCTTCTTCTCTCTCTGTCTTCATATTGTTTTCTGAACCACGTCATATAAAATACAATCCTCTCTTCTTCTCTCTGTCTTCATATTGTTTTCTGAACCACATCATATAAAATACAATCCTCTCTTCTTCTCTCTGTCTTCATATTGTTTTCTGAACCTCCTCATATAAAATACAATCCTCTCTTCTTCTCTCTGTCTTCATATTGTTTTCTGAACCTCATCATATAAAATACAATCCTCTCTTCTTCTCTCTGTCTTCATATTGTTTTCTGAACGTCCTCATATAAAACACAACATTTCTTCTTCTCTCTGTCTTCATATTGTTTTCTGAACCTCATCATATAAAAACAATCCTCTCTTCTTCTCTCTGTCTTCATATTGTTTTCTGAACCTCATCATATAAAATACAATCCTCTCTGTCTTCATATTGTTTTCTGAACCACGTCATATAAAATACAATCCTCTCTTCTTCTCTCTCTGTCTTCATATTGTTTTCTGAACCTCCTCATATAAAATACAATCCTCTCTTCTTCTCTCTCTGTCTTCATATTGTTTTCTGAACCACGTCATATAAAATACAATCCTCTCTTCTTCTTCTCTCTGTCTTCATATTGTTTTCCTGTCCTCTGGGTTTTCTGAACCACATCGAACATTTAGTTTGAGGAAACGCCTGTTGGTGGTTTATAAGCTAATAGCTGCTTTAAATAGATGCAATTAGTAAGAAGCATGAGATATTTAATCACTCTGCACCAATTAGAGTCTCATCAAGTACTGTCCAAGAGGCAGCACGCTATCCTCTTTTTACACACACACACACACACACACACACACACACACACACACACACACACACACACACACACACACACACACCGAGAGAGAGACCGATGTGTGCCCCTGTGGAACGGTGTACTGTGAAGTGAAATCAGGAGGGGAGAACAGCTAAACCTGTTATTGCAGTTTAACTCAGAAGGTTTATTGAAGACCGAGCCCATCTCTAGCCTCCATAGTTTATGCACTAGGCTGGCAGAACGTGTGTGATTAAAGAAGAGGCTTTTCTATACCATAAAAACATTACACTTGACTTATTCAGGAGACAGGTGGTAAGTGGTGATGTCTGTCCACTCAGTAGACAGACCAAACCAAGACTTTAGGAGACAGGTGGTAAGTGGTGATGTCTGTCCACTCAGTAGACAGACCAAACCAAGACTTTAGGAGACAGGTGGTAAGTGGGATGTCTGTCCACTCAGTAGACAGACCAAACCAAGACTTTAGGAGACAGGTGGTAAGTGGTGATGTCTGTCCACTCAGTAGACAGACCAAACCAAGACTAGAAGTACATTTCCTGAAGCCTTCTGTAACTCTCATCACAAGCTTTGTGTCTATAGGAAAACTACTGCAAAATAACCTTCTAATCTTAAACTTTAATTTTAATATTCAATATGTATTTTGTCATGTGACAAGGAACCTCCATTTGGAGGTATTTTACATTTTTATCCAACTTCTTACACACGACATCTTTTCATGTCACATGATTTTTAAATCTCTCAATCAAAGTGCAAAACGAAACCATCATCTATTTCTCAGCCTTGAACTCAGTTGTCAATTGCATAAAACACACTTCTTTTTCAAAACACGACACACAATTCTCTACCTAAAACACAAACAAATCTAACAGGAAGTGACTTGCTTTCCCTTTTCCAAACACAACCAATCGAAATGCTACATTTATTCACCAGGTCACACACACACACACACACACACTCCTCACATGTGTAAACACTAATAGCTTAACTGATCACTAACCAATCACTGCTTTACTGTAGTATAGGCCTATAAATAGGTCAAAGGTCAGATTACCTGTTTTTGAACAATGGACAGAGAGCAAGAGGAGGGAGAGGAAGAGGAGGGAGAGGAAGAGGAGGGAGAGGAAGAGGAGGGAGAGGAAGAGGAGGGAGAGGAAGAGGAGGGAGAGGAAGACGAGGGAGAGGAAGAGGAGGGAGAGGAAGAGGAGGGAGAGGAAGAGGAGGGAGAGGAAGAGGAGGGAGAGGAAGACGAGGACGAGGGTAAAGAAGAGAAGGAAGGAGAGCCATCTCTGATGAGATTAGGGCAACACTTGTTGATCATGGTTTGACCATGAGAGAGGCTGGACTGAGAGTCCAGAATAATAATAAGGCAGAACAGTTTAAACTGGAGCAGCAGCACGGCCAGGTGGACTGGGGACAGCAAGGAGTCAACCACGGTTTGACCATGAGAGAGGCTGGACTGAGAGTCCAGAATAATAATGAGGCAGAACAGTTTAAACTGGAGCAGGAGCAGGGAGGTGGACTGGGGACAGAAGGAGTCAACCACGGTTTGACCAGAGAGAGGCTGGACTGAGAGTCCAGAATAATAACAAGGCAGAACAGTTTAAACTGGAGCAGCAGCAGGAAGGTGGACTGGGGACAGGAAGGAGTCAACCACGGTTTGACCATGAGAGAGGGACTGAGAGTCCAGAATAATAATCAGGCAGAACAGTTTAAACTGGAGCAGCAGCACGGCCAGGTGGACTGGGGACAGCAAGGAGTCAACCACGGTTTGAACATGAGAGAGGCTGGACTGAGAGTCCAGAATAATAATAAGGCAGAACAGTTTAAACTGGAGCAGCAGCACGAGGTGGACTGGGGACAAAGGAGTCAACCACGGTTTGACCATGAGAGAGGCTGGACTGAGAGTCCAGAATAATAATCAGGCAGAACAGTTTAAACTGGAGCAGCAGCACGGCCAGGTGGACTGGGGACAGCAAGGAGTCAACCACGGTTTGACCATGAGAGAGGCTGGACTGAGAGTCCAGAATAATAATCAGGCAGAACAGTTTAAACTGGAGCAGCAGCACGGCCAGGTGGACTGGGGACAGCAAGGAGTCAACCACGGTTTGACCATGAGAGAGACTGGACTGAGAGTCCAGAATAATAACAAGGCAGAACAGTTTAAACTGGAGCAGCAGCACGGCCAGGTGGACTGGGGACAGCAAGGAGTCAACCACGGTTTGACCATGAGAGAAGCTGGACTAAGAGTCCAGCCCAACTTGAGTCGATTTACAGTGCCGTCCATAATTCGAAACCTTCAGAAATGAGAACAGGTATGCAACTATATAATGACTATTTTAGCATTACAGTAATATACTGTAAAATGCGTATGACTTCATAGTATTGCATAAACATTTGTAACTCTAAGACATCCATTTACTGCACTGCACTGAATGAATGAGGTTGGTAACTCTAAGCCATCCATTTACTGCACTGCATTGAATGAGGTTGGTAACTCTAAGCCATCCATTTACTGCACTGCACTGAATGAATGAGGTTGGTAACTCTGAGCCATCCATTTACTGCACTGCACTGAATGAATGAGGTTGGTAACTCTGAGCCATCCATTTACTGCACTGCACTGAATGAATGAGGTTGGTAACTCTGAGCCATCCATTTACTGCACTGCATTGAATGAATGAGGTTGGTAACTCTAAGCCATCCATTTACTGCACTGCATGGAATGAATGAGGTTGGTAACTCTAAGCCATCCATTTACTGCACTGCATTGAATGAATGAGGTTGGTAACTCTAAGCCATCCATTTACTGCACTGCATGGAATGAATGAGGTTGGTAACTCTGAGCCATCCATTTACTGCACTGCACTGAATGAATGAGGTTGGTAACTCTGAGCCATCCATTTACTGCACTGCATTGAATGAATGAGATTGGTAACTCTAAGCCATCCATTTACCGCACTGCATTGAATGAATGAGGTTGGTAACTCTAAGCCATCCGTTTACTGCACTGCATGGAATGAATGAGGTTGGTAACTCTAAGCCATCCATTTACTGCACTGCATTGAATGAATGAGGTTGGTAACTCTGAGCCATCCATTTACTGCACTGCACTGAATGAATGAGGTTGGTAACTCTAAGCCATCCATTTACTGCACTGAATGAATGAATGAGGTTGGTAACTCTAAGCCATCCATTTACTGCACTGCACTGAATGAATGAGGTTGGTAACTCTAAGCCATCCATTTACTGCACTGAATGAATGAATGAGGTTGGTAACTCTAAGCCATCCATTTACTGCACTGTATTGAATGAATGAGGTTGGTAACTCTGAGCCATCCATTTACTGCACTGCATTGAATGAATGAGGTTGGTAACTCTAAGCCATCCATTTACTGCACTGCATTGAATGAATGAGGTTGGTAACTCTAAGCCATCCATTTACTGCACTGCATTGAATGAATGAGGTTGGTAACTCTGAGCCATCCATTTACTGCACTGCATTGAATGAATGAGGTTGGTAACTCTAAGCCATCCATTTACTGCACTGCATTGAATGAATGAGGTTGGTAACTCTAAGCCATCCATTTACTGCATTGAATGAATGAGGTTGGTAACTCTAAGCCATCCATTTACTGCACTGCATCGAATGAATGAGGTTGGTAACTCTGAGCCATCCATTTACTGCACTGAATGAATGAGGTTGGTAACTCTAAGCCATCCATTTACTGCAGTGAATGAATGAGGTTGGTAACTATAAGCCATCCATTTACTGCAGTGAATGAATGAGGTTGGTAACTCTAAGCCATCCATTTACTGCACTGCATTGAATGAATGAGGTTGGTAACTCTGAGCCATCCATTTACTGCACTGCATTGAATGAATGAGGTTGGTAACTCTAAGCCATCCATTTACTGCACTGCACTGAATGAATGAGGTTGGTAACTCTAAGCCATCCATTTACTGCACTGCATTGAATGAATGAGGTTGGTAACTCTAAGCCATCCATTTACTGCACTGCATTGAAAGAATGAGGTTGGTAACTCTGAGCCATCCATTTACTGCACTGCATTGAATGAATGAGGTTGGTAACTCTAAGCCATCCATTTACTGCACTGAATGAATGAGGTTGGTAACTCTAAGCCATCCATTTACTGCACTGCATTGAAAGAATGAGGTTGGTAACTCTAAGCCATCCATTTACCGCACTGCATCGAATGAATGAGGTTGGTAACTCTAAGCCATCCATTTACTGCACTGCATTGAAAGAATGAGGTTGGTAACTCTAAGCCATCCATTTACCGCACTGCATTGAATGAATGAGGTTGGTAACTCTAAGCCATCCATTTACTGCACTGCATTGAATGAATGAGGTTGGTAACTCTGAGCCATCCATTTACTGCACTGCACTGAATGAATGAGGTTGGTAACTCTAAGCCATCCATTTACTGCACTGCACTGAATGAATGAGGTTGGTAACTCTGAGCCATCCATTTACTGCACTGCACTGAATGAATGAGGTTGGTAACTCTAAGCCATCCATTTACTGCACTGCATTGAATGAATGAGGTTGGTAACTCTGAGCCATCCATTTACTGCACTGCATTGAATGAATGAGGTTGGTAACTCTAAGCCATCCATTTACTGCACTGCATTGAATGAATGAGGTTGGTAACTCTAAGCCATCCATTTACCGCACTGCATTGAATGAATGAGGTTGGTAACTCTAAGCCATCCATTTACTGCACTGCATTGAATGAATGAGGTTGGTAACTCTAAGCCATCCATTTACCGCACTGCATTGAATGAATGAGGTTGGTAACTCTAAGCCATCCATTTACCGCACTGCACTGAATGAATGAGGTTGGTAACTCTAAGCCATCCATTTACCGCACTGCATTGAATGAATGAGGTTGGTAACTCTAAGCCATCCATTTACCGCACTGCACTGAATGAATGAGGTTGGTAACTCTGAGCCATCCATTTACTGCACTGCACTCAATGAATGAGGTTGGTAACTCTAAGCCATCCATTTACTGCACTGCACTGAATGAATGAGGTTGGTAACTCTAAGCCATCCATTTACTGCACTGCATTGAATGAATGAGGTTGGTAACTCTGAGCCATCCATTTACTGCACTGCACTGAATGAATGAGGTTGGTAACTCTAAGCCATCCATTTACTGCACTGCACTGAATGAATGAGGTTGGTAACTCTGAGCCATCCATTTACCGCACTGCATTGAATGAATGAGGTTGGTAACTCTGAGACATCCATTTACTGCACTGCATTGAATGAATGAGGTTGGTAACTCTAAGCCATCCATTTACTGCACTGAATGAATGAGGTTGGTAACTCTAAGCCATCCATTTACCGCACTGCACTGAATGAATGAGGTTGGTAACTCTAAGCCATCCATTTACCGCACTGCATCGAATGAATGAGGTTGGTAACTCTAAGCCATCCATTTACTGCACTGCATTGAAAGAATGAGGTTGGTAACTCTAAGCCATCCATTTACCGCACTGCATTGAATGAATGAGGTTGGTAACTCTAAGCCATCCATTTACCGCACTGCATTGAATGAATGAGGTTGGTAACTCTGAGCCATCCATTTACTGCACTGCACTGAATGAATGAGGTTGGTAACTCTAAGCCATCCATTTACTGCACTGCACTGAATGAATGAGGTTGGTAACTCTGAGCCATCCATTTACTGCACTGCACTGAATGAATGAGGTTGGTAACTCTAAGCCATCCATTTACTGCACTGCATTGAATGAATGAGGTTGGTAACTCTGAGCCATCCATTTACTGCACTGCATTGAATGAATGAGGTTGGTAACTCTAAGCCATCCATTTACTGCACTGCATTGAATGAATGAGGTTGGTAACTCTAAGCCATCCATTTACCGCACTGCATTGAATGAATGAGGTTGGTAACTCTAAGCCATCCATTTACTGCACTGCATTGAATGAATGAGGTTGGTAACTCTAAGCCATCCATTTACCGCACTGCATTGAATGAATGAGGTTGGTAACTCTAAGCCATCCATTTACCGCACTGCACTGAATGAATGAGGTTGGTAACTCTAAGCCATCCATTTACCGCACTGCATTGAATGAATGAGGTTGGTAACTCTAAGCCATCCATTTACCGCACTGCACTGAATGAATGAGGTTGGTAACTCTAAGCCATCCATTTACCGCACTGCACTGAATAAATGAGGTTGGTAACTCTGAGCCATCCATTTACTGCACTGCACTGAATGAATGAGGTTGGTAACTCTAAGCCATCCATTTACTGCACTGCACTGAATGAATGAGGTTGGTAACTCTAAGCCATCCATTTACTGCACTGCATTGAATGAATGAGGTTGGTAACTCTGAGCCATCCATTTACTGCACTGCACTGAATGAATGAGGTTGGTAACTCTAAGCCAACCATTTACTGCACTGCACTGAATGAATGAGGTTGGTAACTCTGAGCCATCCATTTACCGCACTGCATTGAATGAATGAGGTTGGTAACTCTGAGCCATCCATTTACCGCACTGCATTGAATGAATGAGGTTGGTAACTCTAAGCCGTCCATTTACTGCACTGAATGAATGAGGTTGGTAACTCTAAGCCATCCATTTACCGCACTGCACTGAATGAATGAGGTTGGTAACTCTGAGCCATCCATTTACCGCACTGCATTGAATGAATAAGGTTGGTAACTCTAAGCCATCCATTTACTGCACTGCATTGAATGAATGAGGTTGGTAACTCTAAGCCATCCATTTACCGCACTGCATTGAATGAATGAGGTTGGTAACTCTAAGCCATCCATTTACCGCACTGCATTGAATGAATGAGGTTGGTAACTCTAAGCCATCCATTTACTGCACTGCATTGAATGAATGAGGTTGGTAACTCTGAGCCATCCATTTACTGCACTGCACTGAATGAATGAGGTTGGTAACTCTAAGCCATCCATTTACCGCACTGCATTGAATGAATGAGGTTGGTAACTCTAAGCCATCCATTTACTGCACTGCATGGAATGAATGGGGTTGGTAACTCTAAGCCATCCATTTATTGCACTGCATTGAATGAATGAGGTTGGTAACTCTAAGCCATCCATTTACTGCACTGAATGAATGAATGAGGTTGGTAACTCTAAGCCATCCATTTACTGCACTGCATGGAATGAATGAGGTTGGTAACTCTAAGCCATCCATTTATTGCACTGCATTGAATGAATGAGGTTGGTAACTCTAAGCCATCCATTTACTGCACTGCACTGAATGAATGAGGTTGGTAACTCTAAGACATCCATTTACTGCACTGCATGGAATGAATGAGGTTGGTAACTCTAAGCCATCCATTTACCGCACTGCATTGAATGAATGAGGTTGGTAACTCTGAGCCATCCATTTACTGCACTGCATGGAATGAATGAGGTTGGTAACTCTAAGCCATCCATTTACTGCACTGCACTGAATGAATGAGGTTGGTAACTCTGAGCCATCCATTTACTGCACTGCACTGAATGAATGAGGTTGGTAACTCTGAGCCATCCATTTACTGCACTGCACTGAATGAATGAGGTTGGTAACTCTAAGCCATCCATTTACTGCACTGCACTGAATGAATGAGGTTGGTAACTCTGAGCCATCCATTTACTGCACTGAATGAATGAGGTTGGTAACTCTAAGCCATCCATTTACTGCACTGCATGGAATGAATGAGGTTGGTAACTCTGAGCCGTCCATTTACTGCACTGAATGAATGAATGAGGTTGGTAACTCTAAGCCATCCATTTACTGCACTGCACTGAATGAATGAGGTTGGTAACTCTGAGCCATCCATTTACTGCACTGCATTGAATGAATGAGGTTGGTAACTCTGAGCCATCCATTTACTGCACTGCACTGAATGAATGAGGTTGGTAACTCTGAGCCATCCATTTACTGCACTGCACTGAATGAATGAGGTTGGTAACTCTGAGCCATCCATTTACTGCACTGCACTGAATGAATGAGGTTGGTAACTCTGAGCCATCCATTTACTGCACTGCATGGAATGAATGAGGTTGGTAACTCTAAGCCATCCATTTACTGCACTGCACTGAATGAATGAGGTTGGTAACTCTGAGCCATCCATTTACTGCACTGCATTGAATGAATGAGGTTGGTAACTCTAAGCCATCCATTTACTGCACTGCATTGAATGAATGAGGTTGGTAACTCTAAGCCATCCATTTACCGCACTGCACTGAATGAATGAGGTTGGTAACTCTAAGCCATCCATTTACCGCACTGCATCGAATGAATGAGGTTGGTAACTCTAAGCCATCCATTTACTGCACTGCATTGAAAGAATGAGGTTGGTAACTCTAAGCCATCCATTTACCGCACTGCATTGAATGAATGAGGTTGGTAACTCTAAGCCATCCATTTACCGCACTGCATTGAATGAATGAGGTTGGTAACTCTGAGCCATCCATTTACTGCACTGCACTGAATGAATGAGGTTGGTAACTCTAAGCCATCCATTTACTGCACTGCACTGAATGAATGAGGTTGGTAACTCTGAGCCATCCATTTACTGCACTGCACTGAATGAATGAGGTTGGTAACTCTAAGCCATCCATTTACTGCACTGCATTGAATGAATGAGGTTGGTAACTCTGAGCCATCCATTTACTGCACTGCATTGAATGAATGAGGTTGGTAACTCTAAGCCATCCATTTACTGCACTGCATTGAATGAATGAGGTTGGTAACTCTAAGCCATCCATTTACCGCACTGCATTGAATGAATGAGGTTGGTAACTCTAAGCCATCCATTTACTGCACTGCATTGAATGAATGAGGTTGGTAACTCTAAGCCATCCATTTACCGCACTGCATTGAATGAATGAGGTTGGTAACTCTAAGCCATCCATTTACCGCACTGCACTGAATGAATGAGGTTGGTAACTCTAAGCCATCCATTTACCGCACTGCATTGAATGAATGAGGTTGGTAACTCTAAGCCATCCATTTACCGCACTGCACTGAATGAATGAGGTTGGTAACTCTAAGCCATCCATTTACCGCACTGCACTGAATAAATGAGGTTGGTAACTCTGAGCCATCCATTTACTGCACTGCACTGAATGAATGAGGTTGGTAACTCTAAGCCATCCATTTACTGCACTGCACTGAATGAATGAGGTTGGTAACTCTAAGCCATCCATTTACTGCACTGCATTGAATGAATGAGGTTGGTAACTCTGAGCCATCCATTTACTGCACTGCACTGAATGAATGAGGTTGGTAACTCTAAGCCAACCATTTACTGCACTGCACTGAATGAATGAGGTTGGTAACTCTGAGCCATCCATTTACTGCACTGCATTGAATGAATGAGGTTGGTAACTCTGAGCCATCCATTTACCGCACTGCATTGAATGAATGAGGTTGGTAACTCTAAGCCATCCATTTACTGCACTGAATGAATGAGGTTGGTAACTCTAAGCCATCCATTTACTGCACTGCACTGAATGAATGAGGTTGGTAACTCTGAGCCATCCATTTACCGCACTGCATTGAATGAATAAGGTTGGTAACTCTAAGCCATCCATTTACTGCACTGCATTGAATGAATGAGGTTGGTAACTCTAAGCCATCCATTTACCGCACTGCATTGAATGAATGAGGTTGGTAACTCTAAGCCATCCATTTACCGCACTGCATTGAATGAATGAGGTTGGTAACTCTAAGCCATCCATTTACTGCACTGCATTGAATGAATGAGGTTGGTAACTCTGAGCCATCCATTTACTGCACTGCACTGAATGAATGAGGTTGGTAACTCTAAGCCATCCATTTACCGCACTGCATTGAATGAATGAGGTTGGTAACTCTAAGCCATCCATTTACTGCACTGCATGGAATGAATGGGGTTGGTAACTCTAAGCCATCCATTTATGCACTGCATTGAATGAATGAGGTTGGTAACTCTAAGCCATCCATTTACTGCACTGAATGAATGAATGAGGTTGGTAACTCTAAGCCATCCATTTACTGCACTGCATGGAATGAATGAGGTTGGTAACTCTAAGCCATCCATTTACTGCACTGCATTGAATGAATGAGGTTGGTAACTCTAAGCCATCCATTTACTGCACTGCACTGAATGAATGAGGTTGGTAACTCTAAGACATCCATTTACTGCACTGCATGGAATGAATGAGGTTGGTAACTCTAAGCCATCCATTTACCGCACTGCATTGAATGAATGAGGTTGGTAACTCTGAGCCATCCATTTACTGCACTGCATGGAATGAATGAGGTTGGTAACTCTAAGCCATCCATTTACTGCACTGCACTGAATGAATGAGGTTGGTAACTCTGAGCCATCCATTTACTGCACTGCACTGAATGAATGAGGTTGGTAACTCTGAGCCATCCATTTACTGCACTGCACTGAATGAATGAGGTTGGTAACTCTAAGCCATCCATTTACTGCACTGCACTGAATGAATGAGGTTGGTAACTCTGAGCCATCCATTTACTGCACTGAATGAATGAGGTTGGTAACTCTAAGCCATCCATTTACTGACTGCATGGAATGAATGAGGTTGGTAACTCTGAGCCGTCCATTTACTGCACTGAATGAATGAATGAGGTTGGTAACTCTAAGCCATCCATTTACTGCACTGCACTGAATGAATGAGGTTGGTAACTCTGAGCCATCCATTTACTGCACTGCATGGAATGAATGAGGTTGGTAACTCTAAGCCGTCCATTTACTGCACTGCACTGAATGAATGAGGTTGGTAACTCTGAGCCATCCATTTACTGCACTGCACTGAATGAATGAGGTTGGTAACTCTAAGACATCCATTTACTGCACTGCACTGAATGAATGAGGTTGGTAACTCTAAGACATCCATTTACTGCACTGCATGGAATGAATGAGGTTGGTAACTCTAAGACATCCATTTACTGCACTGCATTGAATGAATGAGGTTGGTAACTCTGAGCCATCCATTTACTGCACTGCATTGAATGAATGAGGTTGGTAACTCTAAGCCATCCATTTACTGCACTGCATGGAATGAATGAGGTTGGTAACTCTAAGCCATCCATTTACTGCACTGCATGGAATGAATGAGGTTGGTAACTCTAAGCCATCCATTTACCGCACTGCATGGAATGAATGAGGTTGGTAACTCTAAGCCATCCATTTACTGCACTGCACTGAATGAATGAGGTTGGTAACTCTAAGCCATCCATTTACTGCACTGCATTGAATGAATGAGGTTGGTAACTCTGAGCCATCCATTTACTGCACTGCATTGAATGAATGAGGTTGGTAACTCTAAGCCATCCATTTACTGCACTGCATTGAATGAATGAGGTTGGTAACTCTAAGCCATCCATTTACTGCACTGCACTGAATGAATGAGGTTGGTAATCTAAGCCATCCATTTACTGCACTGAATGAATGAGGTTGGTAACTCTAAGCCATCCATTTACTGCACTGCACTGAATGAATGAGGTTGGTAACTCTAAGCCATCCATTTACTGCACTGCACTGAATGAATGAGGTTGGTAACTCTAAGCCATCCATTTACTGCACTGCACTGAATGAATGAGGTTGGTAACTCTAAGCCATCCATTTACTGCACTGCATGGAATGAATGAGGTTGGTAACTCTGAGCCATCCATTTACTGCACTGCATTGAATGAATGAGGTTGGTAACTCTGAGCCATCCATTTACTGCACTGCACTGAATGAATGAGGTTGGTAACTCTGAGCCATCCATTTACTGCACTGCATGGAATGAATGAGGTTGGTAACTCTGAGCCATCCATTTACTGCACTGCATGGAATGAATGAGGTTGGTAACTCTGAGCCATCCATTTACTGCACTGCACTGAATGAATGAGGTTGGTAACTCTGAGCCATCCATTTACTGCACTGCATTGAATGAATGAGGTTGGTAACTCTAAGCCATCCATTTACTGCACTGCACTGAATGAATGAGGTTGGTAACTCTAAGCCATCCATTTACTGCACTGCACTGAATGAATGAGGTTGGTAACTCTAAGCCATCCATTTACTGCACTGCACTGAATGAATGAGGTTGGTAACTCTAAGCCATCCATTTACTGCACTGCACTGAATGAATGAGGTTGGTAACTCTAAGCCATCCATTTACTGCACTGCATTGAATGAATGAGGTTGGTAACTCTAAGCCATCCATTTACTGCACTGCACTGAATGAATGAGGTTGGTAACTCTAAGCCATCCATTTACTGCACTGCACTGAATGAATGAGGTTGGTAACTCTAAGCCATCCATTTACTGCACTGCACTGAATGAATGAGGTTGGTAACTCTGAGCCATCCATTTACTGCACTGCATTGAATGAATGAGGTTGGTAACTCTAAGCCATCCATTTACTGCACTGCACTGAATGAATGAGGTTGGTAACTCTAAGCCATCCATTTACTGCACTGAATGAATGAGGTTGGTAACTCTAAGCCATCCATTTACTGCACTGCACTGAATGAATGAGGTTGGTAACTCTAAGCCATCCATTTACTGCACTGCACTGAATGAATGAGGTTGGTAACTCTAAGCCATCCATTTACTGCACTGCACTGAATGAATGAGGTTGGTAACTCTAAGCCATCCATTTACTGCACTGAATGAATGAGGTTGGTAACTCTGAGCCATCCATTTACTGCACTGCATTGAATGAATGAGGTTGGTAACTCTGAGCCATCCATTTACTGCACTGCACTGAATGAATGAGGTTGGTAACTCTAAGCCATCCATTTACTGCACTGCACTGAATGAATGAGGTTGGTAACTCTAAGCCATCAATTTACTGCACTGCACTGAATGAATGAGGTTGGTAACTCTAAGCCATCCATTTACTGCACTGCACTGAATGAATGAGGTTGGTAACTCTAAGCCATCCATTTACTGCACTGCATGGAATGAATGAGGTTGGTAACTCTAAGCCATCCATTTACTGCACTGCACTGAATGAATGAGGTTGGTAACTCTAAGCCATCCATTTACTGCACTGCATTGAATGAATGAGGTTGGTAACTCTGAGCCATCCATTTACTGCACTGCACTGAATGAATGAGGTTGGTAACTCTAAGCCATCCATTTACTGCACTGCACTGAATGAATGAGGTTGGTAACTCTAAGCCATCCATTTACTGCACTGCATTGAATGAATGAGGTTGGTAACTCTGAGCCATCCATTTACTGCACTGCACTGAATGAATGAGGTTGGTAACTCTAAGCCATCCATTTACTGCACTGCACTGAATGAATGAGGTTGGTAACTCTAAGCCATCCATTTACTGCACTGCACTGAATGAATGAGGTTGGTAACTCTAAGCCATCCATTTACTGCACTGCACTGAATGAATGAGGTTGGTAACTCTGAGCCATCCATTTACTGCACTGAATGAATGAGGTTGGTTATCATGTTGTACTACATTTTGTTGTACATTGTTTACAGTTCTATGCTGAACACATACTGTGTTTGAATTCTGTACAGAGTGGAAAGGTAAAGACATCATGGAGGATGAGGACGCTTGTTTACAGATGGACAAGAGACTGCAACATAAATATGGTTTTGGCCGACAAGGCAATTAGGATTCGAGAGATAAGAGAGCATATCTTGAATAACGACACCATATATTAACAACATCAATGCTGTCAGCCTGTCGACCACACAACACATCCTCTAACGGCACCGAGTGACGATGAAACAACATCAATGCTGTCAGCCTGTCGACCACACAACGCATCCTCTAACGGCACCGAGTGACGATGAAACAACTTCACAAGGTGCCATTTGAGAGAAACTCTGACAGAGTCAAGAATATGCGACATGACTTTGTAGAGGTATGTATGCAACACTACTTCCAGTACTTCAGACCATATTTACTCATCTGTATATCCTTGTGTCTGTTACAGAGAGTATTGGAGCTGGATGCCCATGTAATTCGCCATGAATTTATTTATGTGGATGAGGTTGGCTTCAACCTCACCAAAACCAGGCCCCGCGGAATAAATGTAATAGGACAGAGGGCCTTTACCAACGTCCCTGGACAGCGTGGGGTAATATAACTATGTGTGCTGCCATCACTCAGAACGGGTCCTCCGTCACAATTTCACACTGGGTCCGTACAACACCGGCCATATGCTCACTATTCTGGATGCAATTTACACAATGCTTGTCCCTGATCCAGATCAGGAGTCTGCTAGATGTGTGGTTTTATGGGACAATGGTAGTTTTCACCGGCTGTTCTGGTCCAAAACTGGTTTGCCACCCACAATTTGTAGTTTTGTACCTTACCCCCATATTCACCTTTTCTAAATCCCATAGAGGAATTCCTCTCAGCCTGGAGCTGGAAAGTGTATGATCGCCAACCCTATGCCCGCATTGCCCAGGCAATGGAGGACGCATGGGGACATAGAGGTTGTCTCTGTCCAAGGTTGGATACGCCATGCTAGGAGATACTTCCCTCCATGTGGGGACATAGAGGTTGTCTCTGTCCAATGTTGGATACGCCATGCTAGGAGATACTTCCCTCCATGTGGGGACATAGAGGATGGATACACCATGCTAGGAGATACTTCCCTCCATGTGGGGACATAGAGGTTGTCTCTGTCCATGGTTGGATACACCATGCTAGGAGATACTACCCTCCATGTGGGGACATAGAGGTTGTCTCTGTCCAAGGTTGGATACACCATGCTAGGAGATACTTCCCTCCATGTGGGGACATAGAGGTTGCCTCTGTCCAAGGTTGGATACACCATGCTAGGAGATACTTCCCTCCATGTGGGGACATAGAGGTTGGATACGCCATGCTAGGAGATACTTCCCTCCATGTGGGGACATAGAGGTTGGATACGCCATGCTAGGAGATACTTCCCTCCATGTGGGGACATAGAGGTTGGATACACCATGCTAGGAGATACTTCCCTCCATGTGGGGACATAGAGGTTGGATACGCCATGCTAGGAGATACTTCCCTCCATGTGGGGACATAGAGGTTGCCTCTGTCCAAGGTTGGATACGCCATGCTAGGAGATACTTCCCTCCATGTGGGGACATAGAGGTTGCCTCTGTCCAAGGTTGGATACGCCATGCTAGGAGATACTTCCCTCCATGTGGGGACATAGAGGTTGTCTGGGGACTTCCAAGGTTGGATACTCCATGCTAGGAGATACTTCCCTCCATGTGGGGACACAGAGGTTGCCTCTGTCCAAGGTTGGATACTCCATGCTAGGAGATACTTCCCTCCATGTGGGGACATAGAGGTTGTCTCTGTCCAAGGTTGGATACTCCATGCTAGGAGATACTTCCCTCCATGTGGGGACATAGAGGTTGTCTCTGTCCAAGGTTGGATACACCATGCTAGGAGATACTTTCCTCCATGTGGGGACATAGAGGTTGTCTCTGTCCAAGGTTGGATACGCCATGCTAGGAGATACTTCCCTCCATGTGGGGACATAGAGGTTGTCTCTGTCCAGGTTGGATACACCATGCTAGGAGATACTACCCTCCATGTGGGGACATAGAGGTTGGATACACCATGCTAGGAGATACTTCCCTCCATGTGGGGACATAGAGGTTGGATACACCATGCTAGGAGATACTTCCCTCCATGTGGGGACATAGGGGTTGGATACGCCATGCTAGGAGATACTTCCTCCATGTGGGGACATAGAGGTTGCCTCTGTCCAAGGTTGGATACACCACGCTAGGAGATACTTCCCTCCATGTGGGGACATAGAGGTTGCCTCTGTCCAAGGTTGGATACGCCATGCTAGGAGATACTTCCTCCATGTGGGGATATAGAGGTTGCTAGGATACGCCATGCTAGGAGATACTTCCCTCCATGTGGGGATATAGAGGTTGCTAGGATACGCCATGCTAGGAGATACTTCCCTCCATGTGGGGACATAGAGGTTGGATACGCCATGCTAGGAGATACTTCCCTCCATGTGGGGACATAGAGGTTGGATACACCATGCTAGGAGATACTTCCTCCATGTGGGGACATAGAGGTTGCCTCTGTCCAAGGTTGGATACGCCATGCTAGGAGATACTTCCCTCCATGTGGGGATATAGAGGTTGCTAGGATACGCCATGCTAGGAGATACTTCCTCCATGTGGGGATATAGAGGTTGCCTGCTAGGATACGCCATGCTAGGAGATACTTCCTCCATGTGGGGACATAGAGGTTGTCTCTGTCCAAGGTTGGATACGCCATGCTAGGAGATACTTCCCTCCATGTGGGGACATAGAGGTTGTCTCTGTCCAAGGTTGGATACGCCATGCTAGGAGATACTACCCTCCATGTGGGGACATAGAGGTTGTCTCTGTCCAAGGTTGGATACGCCATGCTAGGAGATACTACCCTCCATGTGGGGACATAGAGGTTGCCTCTGTCCAAGGTTGGATACGCCATGCTAGGAGATACTTCCCTCCATGTGGGGACATAGAGGTTGCCTCTGTCCAAGGTTGGATACGCCATGCTAGGAGATACTTCCCTCCATGTGGGGATATAGAGGTTGCTAGGATACGCCATGCTAGGAGATACTTCCCTCCATGTGGGGACATAGAGGTTGGATACGCCATGCTAGGAGATACTTCCCTCCATGTGGGGACATAGAGGTTGTCTCTGTCCAAGGTTGGATACGCCATGCTAGGAGATACTTCCCTCCATGTGGGGACATAGAGGTTGTCTCTGTCCAAGGTTGGATACGCCATGCTAGGAGATACTTCCCTCCATGTGGGGACATAGAGGTTGTCTCTGTCCAAGGTTGGATACGCCATGCTAGGAGATACTTCCCTCCATGTGGGGACATAGAGGTTGGATACACCATGCTAGGAGATACTTCCCTCCATGTGGGGACATAGAGGTTGTCTCTGTCCAAGGTTGGATACGCCATGCTAGGAGATACTTCCCTCCATGTGGGGATATAGAGGTTGCTAGGATACGCCATGCTAGGAGATACTTCCCTCCATGTGGGGATATAGAGGTTGCTAGGATACGCCATGCTAGGAGATACTTCCCTCCATGTGGGGACATAGAGGTTGTCTCTGTCCAAGGTTGGATACGCCATGCTAGGAGATACTACCCTCCATGTGGGGACATAGAGGTTGCCTCTGTCCAAGGTTGGATACGCCATGCTAGGAGATACTTCCCTCCATGTGGGGACACAGAGGTTGCCTCTGTCCAAGGTTGGATACGCCATGCTAGGAGATACTTCCCTCCATGTGGGGACATAGAGGTTGTCTCTGTCCAAGGTTGGATACGCCATGCTAGGAGATACTTCCCTCCATGTGGGGACATAGAGGTTGTCTCTGTCCAAGGTTGGATACGCCATGCTAGGAGATACTTCCCTCCATGTGGGGATATAGAGGTTGCTAGGATACGCCATTCTAGGAGATACTTCCTCCATGTGGGGACATAGAGGTTGCTAGGATACGCCATGCTAGGAGATACTTCCCTCCATGTGGGGACACAGAGGTTGTCTCTGTCCAAGGTTGGATACTCCATGCTAGGAGATACTTCCCTCCATGTGGGGATATAGAGGTTGCTAGGATACGCCATGCTAGGAGATACTTCCCTCCATGTTTGGCAAGAGAAAGTGTATCTTGTGACGTGGGACGAAGTATTGTGGCCAGACCCAGGCCGGAGAAGAGATGAAGCGTAGCTTAGCACCGGTGACACACACACACATACACACACACACACACACACACACACACACACACACACACACACACACACACACACACACACACACACACACACACACACACACACACACACACACAGTCTGACCGCATAGTGTACACAAGCCTCTACCTCAAACAGGTGTGATCACCTCAGCCCTGCCCAGCAGAGATCTCACAGAGTCTACGAAGAAACAGGTGTAATCACCTAAGCCTATAACAGGGTAATTCAACTCTGACCTGACGAGGGCCAGAGCCTGCTGGTTTTCTGTTCTACCTGATAATGAATTGCACGTAGCTGGTGTCCCCGGTCTAAACCAGTCCCTGATTAGAAGGGAATCACCCACCTGGTGTCCCAGGTCTAAACCAGTCCCTGATTAGAAGGGAATCACCCACCTGGTGTCCCAGGTCTAAACCAGTCCCTGATTAGAGGGGACTCACCCACCTGGTGTCCCAGGTCTAAACCAGTCCCTGATTAGAGGGGAATCACCCACCTGGTGTCCCAGGTCTAACTCAGTCCCTGATTAGAGGGGAATCACCCACCTGGTGTCCCAGGTCTAAACCAGTCCCTGATTAGAGGGGAATCACCCACCTGGTGTCCAAGGTCTAAACCAGGCCCTGATTAGAGGAGAATCACCCACCTGGTGTCCCAGGTCTAAATCAGTCCCTGATTAGAATGGACTCACCCACCTGGTGTCCCAGGTCTAACTCAGTCCCTGATTAGAGGGGACTCACCCACCTGGTGTCCAAGGTCTAAATCAGTCCCTGATTAGAGGGGAATCACCCACCTGGTGTCCCAGGTCTAAACCAGTCCCTGATTAGAGGAGAATCACCCACCTGGTGTCCCAGGTCTAAACCAGTCCCTGATTAGAAGGACTCACCCACCTGGTGTCCCCGGTCTAAACCAGTCCCTGATTAGAGGGGACTCACCCACCTGGTGTCCCAGGTCTAAACCAGTCCCTGATTAGAAGGGACTCACCCACCTGGTGTCCCAGGTCTAAACCAGTCCCTGATTAGAGGGGACTCACCCACCTGGTGTCCCAGGTCTAAATCAGTCCCTGATTAGAAGGGACTCACCCACCTGGTGTCCCAGGTCTAAACCAGTCCCTGATTAGAGGGGAATCACCCACCTGGTGTCCCAGGTCTAAACCAGTCCCTGATTAGAGGGGAATCACCCACCTGGTGTCCCAGGTCTAAATCAGTCCCTGATTAGAGGGGAATCACCCACCTGGTGTCCCAGGTCTAAACCAGTCCCTGATTAGAGGGGAATCACCCACCTGGTGTCCCAGGTCTAAATCAGTCCCTGATTAGAGGGGAATCACCCACCTGGTGTCCCAGGTCTAAACCAGTCCCTGATTAGAAGGGACTCACCCACCTGGTGTCCCAGGTCTAAACCAGTCCCTGATTAGAGGGGAATCACCCACCTGGTGTCCCAGGTCTAAACCAGTCCCTGATTAGAGGGGAATCACCCACCTGGTGTCCCAGGTCTAAACCAGTCCCTGATTAGAGGGGAATCACCCACCTGGTGTCCCCCGGTCTAAACTTCCTCCATGTGGGGACATAGAGGTTGCCTCTGTCCAAGGTTGGATACGCCATGCTAGGAGATACTTCCTCCATGTGGGGATATAGAGGTTGCTAGGATACGCCATGCTAGGAGATACTTCCCTCCATGTGGGGATATAGAGGATGCTAGGATACGCCATGCTAGGAGATACTTCCCTCCATGTGGGGACATAGAGGTTGTCTCTGTCCAAGGTTGGATACGCCATGCTAGGAGATACTTCCCTCCATGTGGGGACATAGAGGTTGTCTCTGTCCAAGGTTGGATACGCCATGCTAGGAGATACTACCCTCCATGTGGGGACATAGAGGTTGTCTCTGTCCAAGGTTGGATACGCCATGCTAGGAGATACTACCCTCCATGTGGGGACATAGAGGTTGCCTCTGTCCAAGGTTGGATACGCCATGCTAGGAGATACTTCCCTCCATGTGGGGACATAGAGGTTGCCTCTGTCCAAGGTTGGATACGCCATGCTAGGGTTGCTAGATACTTCCTCCATGTGGGGATATAGAGGTTGCTAGGATACGCCATGCTAGGAGATACTTCCCTCCATGTGGGGACATAGAGGTTGTCTCTGTCCACGCCATGCTAGGAGATACTTCCCTCCATGTGGGGACATAGAGGTTGCCTCTGTCCAAGGTTGGATACGCCATGCTAGGAGATACTTCCCTCCATGTGGGGACATAGAGGTTGTCTCTGTCCAAGGTTGGATACGCCATGCTAGGAGATACTTCCCTCCATGTGGGGACATAGAGGTTGTCTCTGTCCAAGGTTGGATACGCCATGCTAGGAGATACTTCCTCCATGTGGGGATATAGAGGTTGCTGTCCAGGTTGGATACGCCATGCTAGGAGATACTTCCCTCCATGTGGGGACATAGAGGTTGCTAGGATACGCCATGCTAGAGATACTTCCTCCATGTGGGGACATAGAGGTTGCTCTGTCCAAGGTTGGATATGCCATGCTAGGAGATACTTTCCTCCATGTGGGGACATAGAGGTTGGATACACCATGCTAGGAGATACTTCCCTCCATGTGGGGACATAGAGGTTGTCTCTGTCCAAGGTTGGATACGCCATGCTAGGAGATACTTCCCTCCATGTGGGGACATAGAGGTTGTCTCTGTCCAAGGTTGGATACACCATGCTAGGAGATACTTCCCTCCATGTGGGGACATAGAGGTTGTCTCTGTCCAAGGTTGCTCCATGCTAGGAGATACTTCCCTCCATGTGAGGTTGCCTCTGTCCAAGGTTGGATACTCCATGCTAGGAGATACTTCCCTCCATGTGGGGACATAGAGGTTGTCTCTGTCCAAGGTTGGATACACCATGCTAGGAGATACTTCCCTCCATGTGGGGACATAGAGGTTGTCTCTGTCCAAGGTTGGATACACCATGCTAGGAGATACTTTCCTCCATGTGGGGACATAGAGGTTGCCTCTGTCCATTGGACACCATGCTAGGAGATACTTCCTCCATGTGGGGACATAGAGGTTGGATACACCATGCTCTCCTCCATGTGGGACATAGAGGTTGGATACGCCATGCTAGGAGATACTTCCCTCCATGTGGGGACATAGAGGTTGTCTGTCCAAGGTTGGATACGCCATGCTAGGAGATACTTCCCTCCATGTGGGGATATAGAGGTTGCTAGGATACGCCATGCTAGGAGATACTTCCCTCCATGTGGGGATATAGAGGTTGCTAGGATACGCCATGCTAGGAGATACTTCCCTCCATGTGGGGACATAGAGGTTGGATACACCATGCTAGGAGATACTTCCCTCCATGTGGGGACATAGAGGTTGGATATACGCCATGCTAGGAGATACTTCCCTCCATGTGGGGACATAGAGGTTGCCCATGCCAGGATGTGGGGACATAGAGGTTGGATACGCCATGCTAGGAGATACTTCCCTCCATGTGGGGACATAGAGGTTGGATACACCATGCTAGGAGATACTTCCTCCATGTGGGGACATAGAGGTTGGATACACCATGCTGGAGATACTTCCTCCATGTGGGGACATAGAGGTTGGATACGCCATGCTAGGAGATACTTCCTCCATGTGGGGACATAGAGGTTGGATACGCCATGCTAGGAGATACTTCCTCCATGTGGGGACATAGAGGTTGCCTAGGATACGCCATGCTAGGAGATACTTCCCTCCATGTGGGGACATAGAGGTTGCTAGATACGCCATGCTAGGAGATACTTCCCTCCATGTGGGGATATAGAGGTTGTCTAGGATACGCCATGCTAGGAGATACTTCCTCCATGTGGGGATATAGAGGTTGCTATACGCCATGCTAGGAGATACTTCCCTCCATGTGGGGACATAGAGGTTGCCTCTGTCCAAGGTTGGGTCACTCCATGCTAGGAGATGACTTCCTCCACACACATAGAGGTTGCCTAGCCATGCTAGGGAGATACTTCCCACCATGTGGGGACATAGAGGTTGCTGGATACACCATGCTAGGAGATAAGCTTCTCAAACAGGTGGATCATAGCCCTGTTGCAGAGATCTCACAGAGCTACGAAGAAACAGGTTCCCACCACCAAGGACATAGAGGGTAATTCAACTCTGACCAACGTTGGCCACGCCATGCTAGGTTTTACTGTCTACCTGTGGGGACATACGAGCTGGTGTCCCATGCTAGGAACCAGTCCCTGATTAGAAGGGACATCACCCACCTGGTGTCCCAGCAAAACCAGTCCCTGCTAGGAGATACCCACCTGGTGTCCCAGGTCCCAGTCCCTGATTAGAGGGGACTCACCCACCTGGTGTCCCAGGTCTAAACCAGTCCCTGGGATTAGAGGGGAATCACCCACCTGGTGTCCCAGGTCTAAACCAGACCCATGTGGGGACACCCACCTGGTGTCCCAGGTCTAACTGTCCCTGATTAGGTTGGAATCACCCACCTGGTGTCCCAGGTCTAATACCAGTCCCTCCATGTGATTAGAGGGGAATCACCCACCTGGTGTCCAAGGATAAACCAGGCCCTGATTAGAGGATAATCACCCACCTGGTGTCCCAGGTCTAAATCAGTCCCTGATTAGAATGGGATATCACCCACCTGGTGTCCCAGGTCTAATCAGTCCCTGAGAGGATCACCCACCTGGTGTCCCAGGAAATCAGTCCCTGATTAGAGGGGAATCACCCACCTGGTGTCCCAGGTCTAAACCAGTCCCTGCTTAGAGGAGATCACCCACCTGGTGTCCCAGGTCTAAACCAGTCCCTGATTAGAAGGGACTCACCCACCATGGTGTCCCCCGGTACGCCATGCCTGATTAGAGGAGATACTCACCCACCTGTTTCCCAAGAGAAACCAGTCCCTGATTAGAAGGGACTCACCCACCTGGTGTCCCAGGCCTAAACCAGTCCCTGATTAGAACCGGGACTCACCCACCCACCCAGGTCTAAACCAGTCCCATTAGACACTCACCCACCTGGTGTCCCAGGTCTAAACCACATTAGAGGGGACTCACCACACAGGTCTAAAACCAGTCCCTGATTAGTCAACATGGTGTCCCAAACCAGTCCCTGATTAGAGGGGAATCACCCAGCCCTGGCAGAGATCTCACAGAGTCTAAAACAGGATTAGAGTAATCACCCACCTGGTGTCCCAGGGTAACTCAGTCCCTGATTAGAGGAGAATCACCCACCTGGTGTCCCCGGTCTTCTGTCCCCTGATAATGGGAATCACCCACCTGGTGTCCCAGGTCTAAACCAGTCCCTGATTAGAGGGGAATCACCCACCTGGTGTCCCAGGTCTAAACCAGTCCCTGATTAGAGGGGAATCACCCACCTGGTGTCCCAGGTCTAAACCAGTCCCTGATTAGAGGGGACTCACCCACCTGGTGTCCCAGGTCTAAACCAGTCCCTGATTAGAAGGGACTCACCCACCTGGTGTCCCAGGTCTAAACCAGTCCCTGATTAGAGGGGACTCACCCACCTGGTGTCCAAGGTCTAAACCAGTCCCTGATTAGAAGGGAATCACCCACCTGGTGTCCAAGGTCTAAACCAGTCCCTGATTAGAGGGGACTCACCCACCTGGTGTCCCAGGTCTAAACCAGTCCCTGATTAGAAGGGGACTCACCCACCTGGTGTCCCAGGTCTAAACCAGTCCCTGATTAGAGGGGAGAATCACCCACCTGGTGTCCCCGGACTAAACCAGTCCCTGATTAGAGGGGAATCACCCACCTGGTGTCCCAGGTCTAAACCAGTCCCTGATTAGAGGGGAATCACCCACCTGGTGTCCCAGGTCTAAACCAGTCCCTGATTAGAGGGGAATCACCCACCTGGTGTCCCAGGTCTAAACCAGTCCCTGATTAGAGGGGAATCACCCACCTGGTGTCCCAGGTCTAAACCAGTCCCTGATTAGAGGGAATCACCCACCTGGTGTCCCAGGTCTAAACCAGTCCCTGATTAGAATGGACTCACCCACCTGGTGTCCCAGGTCTAAACTCAGTCCCTGATTAGAGGGGAATCACCCACCTGGTGTCCCAGGTCTAAACCAGTCCCTGATTAGAGGGGAATCACCCACCTGGTGTCCCAGGTCTAAATCAGTCCCTGATTAGAGGGGAATCACCCACCTGGTGTCCCAGGTCTAAACCAGTCCCTGATTAGAGGGGAATCACCCACCTGGTGTCCCAGGTCTAAACCAGTCCCTGATTAGAGGGGAATCACCCACCTGGTGTCCCAGGTCTAAACCAGTCCCTGATTAGAGGGGACTCACCCACCTGGTGTCCCAGGTCTAAACCAGTCCCTGATTAGAGGGACTCACCCACCTGGTGTCCCAGGTCTAAATCAGTCCCTGATTAGAGGGGACTCACCCACCTGGTGTCCCAGGTCTAAATCAGTCCCTGATTAGAAGGGACTCACCCACCTGGTGTCCCAGGTCTAAACCAGTCCCTGATTAGAGGGGACTCACCCACCTGGTGTCCCAGGTCTAAACCAGTCCCTGATTAGAGGGGACTCACCCACCTGGTGTCCCAGGTCTAAACCAGTCCCTGATTAGAGGGGACTCACCCACCTGGTGTCCCCATGAAGTGTAAACCAGTCCCCTGATTAGAGGGGACTCACCCAACCCTTTAACTAAAGACGACCCATGAAGTGTGACCGGAACCCTTTAACTAGAGACGACCCATGAAGTGTGACCCCTTTAACTAGAGACGACCCATGAAGTGTGAACCCTTTAACTAGAGACGACCCATGAAGTGTGACTGGAAACCCTTTAACTAGAGACGATCCATGAAGTGTGACTGGAAACCCTCTAACTAGAGACGACCCATGAAGTGTGACCCCTTTAACTAGAGACAACCCATGAAGTGTGACTGGAAACCCTTTAACTAGAGACGACCCATGAAGTGTGACTGGAAACCCTCTAACTAGAGATGACCCATGAAGTGTGACCCCTTTAACTATAGACGACCCATGAAGTGTGACCGGAAACCCTTTAACTAGAGACGACCCATGAAGTGTGACTGGAAACCCTTTAACTAGAGACGACCCATGAAGTGTGACCGGAAACCCTTTAACTAGAGACGACCCATGAAGTGTGACCCCTTTAACTAGAGACGACCCATGAAGTGTGACTGGAAACCCTTTAACTAGAGACAACCCATGAAGTGTGACCCCTTTAACTAGAGACAACCCATGAAGTGTGACTGGAAACCCTTTAACTAGAGACGACCCATGAAGTGTGACTGGAAACCCTAACTAGAGACGACCCATGAAGTGTGACTGGAAACCCTCTAACTAGAGATGACCCATGAAGTGTGACCCCTTTAACTAGAGACGACCCATGAAGTGTGACCGAAACCCTTTAACTAGAGACAACCCATGAAGTGTGACTGGAAACCCTCTAACTAGAGATGACCCATGAAGTGTGACCCCTTTAACTAGAGACGACCCATGAAGTGTGACCGGAAACCCTTTAACTAGAGACGACCCATGAAGTGTGACTGGAAACCCTTAACTAGAGACGACCCATGAAGTGTGACTGGAAACCCTTTAACTAGAGACGACCCATGAAGTGTGACCGGAAACCCTTTAACTAGAGACGACCCATGAAGTGTGACCCCTTTAACTAGAGACGACCCATGAAGTGTGACTGGAAACCCTCTAACTAGAGACAACCCATGAAGTGTGACCCCTTTAACTAGAGACAACCCATGAAGTGTGACTGGAAACCCTTTAACTAGAGACGACCCATGAAGTGTGACTGGAAACCCTCTAACTAGAGATGACTCATGAAGTGTGACCCCTTTAACTAGAGACAACCCATGAAGTGTGACTGGAAACCCTTTAACTAGAGACGACCCATGAAGTGTGACTGGAAACCCTTGGTAACTAGAGACGACCCATGAAGTGTGACCGGAACCCCTTTAACTAGAGACAACCCATGAAGTGTGAACCCTCTAACTAGAGACAACCCATGAAGTGATGACCCCTTTAACTAGAGACGACCCATGAAGTGTGACTGGAAACCCTTTAACTAGAGACGACCCATGAAGTGTGACTGGAAACCCTCTAACTAGAGATGACCCATGAAGTGTGACCCCTTTAACTAGAGACGACCCATGAAGTGTGACCGGAAACCCTTTAACTAGAGACAACCCATGAAGTGTGACTGGAAACCCTCTAACTAGAGATGACCCATGAAGTGTGACCCCTTTAACTAGAGACGACCCATGAAGTGTGACCGGAAACCCTTTAACTAGAGACGACCCATGAAGTGTGACCGGAAACCCTTTAACTAGAGACGACCCATGAAGTGTGACCGAAACCCTTTAACTAGAGACGACCCATGAAGTGTGACCCCTTTAACTAGAGACGACCCATGAAGTGTGACCGGAAACCCTTTAACTAGAGACGACCCATGAAGTGTGACCGAAACCCTTTAACTAGAGACGACCCATGAAGTGTGACTGGAAACCCTTAACTAGAGACGACCCATGAAGTGTGACCGGAAACCCTTTAACTAGAGACGACCCATGAAGTGTGACCCCTTTAACTAGAGACGACCCATGAAGTGTGACTGGAAACCCTTTAACTAGAGACGACCCATGAAGTGTGACTGGAAACCCTTTAACTAGAGACGACCCATGAAGTGTGACTGGAAACCCTTTAACTAGAGACAACCCATGAAGTGTGACTGGAAACCCTCTAACTAGAGATGACCCCTGAAGTGTGACTGGAAACCCTAACTAGAGATGACTCATGAAGTGTGACCCCTTTAACTAGAGATGACCCATGAAGTGTGACTGGAAACCCTCTAACTAGAGATGACCCATGAAGTGTGACTGGAAACCCTCTAACTAGAGACGACCCATGAAGTTTGACCCCTTTAACTAGAGACGACCCATGAAGTGTGACTGGAAACCCTCTAACTAGAGATGACCCATGAAGTTTGACCCCTTTAACTAGAGACAACCCATGAAGTGTGACTGGAAACCCTTTAACTAGAGACGACCCATGAAGTGTGACTGGAAACCCTCTAACTAGAGATGACCCATGAAGTTTGACCCCTTTAACTAGAGACGACCCATGAAGTGTGACCGAAACCCTTTAACTAGAGACGACCCATGAAGTGTGACCCCTTTAACTAGAGACAACCCATGAAGTGTGACTGGAAACCCTTTAACTAGAGACGACCCATGAAGTGTGACTGGAAACCCTTTAACTAGAGACAACCCATGAAGTGTGACCCCTTTAACTAGAGACGACCCATGAAGTGTGACCGGAAACCCTCTAACTAGAGACGACCCATGAAGTGTGACTGGAAACCCTCTAACTAGAGATGACCCATGAAGTGTGACCCCTTTAACTAGAGACGACCCATGAAGTGTGACCGAAACCCTTTAACTAGAGACGACCCATGAAGTGTGACTGGAAACCCTTTAACTAGAGACGACCCATGAAGTGTGACCGGAAACCCTTTAACTAGAGACGACCCATGAAGTGTGACCCTTTAACTAGAGACGACCCATGAAGTGTGACTGGAAACCCTCTAACTAGAGACGACCCATGAAGTGTGACCCCTTTAACTAGAGACAACCCATGAAGTGTGACTGGAAACCCTTTAACTAGAGACAACCCATGAAGTGTGACTGGAAACCCTCTAACTAGAGATGACCCCTTTAACTAGAGACGACCCATGAAGTGTGACCCCTTTAACTAGAGACGACCCATGAAGTGTGACTGGAAACCCTTTAACTAGAGACGACCCATGAAGTGTGACTGGAAACCCTCTAACTAGAGATGACTCATGAAGTGTGACCCCTTTAACTAGAGACAACCCATGAAGTGTGACCGGAAACCCTTTAACTAGAGACAACCCATGAAGTGTGACTGGAAACCCTCTAACTAGAGATGACCCCTTTAACTAGAGACGACCCATGAAGTGTGACTGGAAACCCTCTAACTAGAGATGACTCATGAAGTGTGACCCCTTTAACTAGAGACAACCCATGAAGTGTGACCGGAAACCCTTTAACTAGAGACGACCCATGAAGTGTGACCGGAAACCCTTTAACTAGAGACGACCCATGAAGTGTGACCGAAACCCTTTAACTAGAGACGACCCATGAAGTGTGACCCCTTTAACTAGAGACGACCCATGAAGTGTGACCGGAAACCCTTTAACTAGAGACTGACCCATGAAGTGTGACCGAAACCCTTTAACTAGAGACGACCCATGAAGTGTGACCGAAACCCTTTAACTAGAGACGACCCATGAAGTGTGACTGGAAACTCTTTAACTAGAGACGACCCATGAAGTGTGACCCCTTTAACTAGAGACGACCCATGAAGTGTGACTGGAAACTCTTTAACTAGAGACGACCCATGAAGTGTGAACCCTTTAACTAGAGACAACCCATGAAGTGTGACTGGAAACCCTTTAACTAGAGACGACCCATGAAGTGTGACCGGAACCCCTTTAACTAGAGACGACCCATGAACTGTGATCCCTTTAACTAGAGACGACCCATGAAGTGTGAACCCTCTAACTAGAGACGACCCATGAAGTGTGAACCCTTTAACTAGAGACAACCCATGAAGTGTGACTGGAAACCCTTTAACTAGAGACGACCCATGAAGTGTGACTGGAAACCCTCTAACTAGAGACGACCCATGAAGTGTGACCGGAACCCCTTTAACTAGAGACGACCCATGAAGTGTGACTGGAAACTCTTTAACTAGAGACGACCCATGAAGTGTGACCCCTTTAACTAGAGACAACCCATGAAGTGTGACTGGAAACCCTTTAACTAGAGACGACCCATGAAGTGTGACTGGAAACCCTCTAACTAGAGACGACCCATGAAGTGTGACCGGAAAACCTTTAACTAGAGACGACCCATGAAGTTTGACCCCTTTAACTAGAGACAACCCATGAAGTGTGACTGGAAACCCTTTAACTAGAGACGACCCATGAAGTGTGACCCCTTTAACTAGAGACAACCCATGAAGTGTGACTGGAAACCCTTTAACTAGAGACGACCCATGAAGTGTGACCCCTTTAACTAGAGACGACCCATGAAGTGTGACTGGAAACCCTTTAACTAGAGACGACCCATGAAGTGTGACTGGAAACCCTCTAACTAGAGACGACCCATGAAGTGTGAACCCTTTAACTAGAGACAACCCATGAAGTGTGACCCCTTTAACTAGAGACGACCCATGAAGTGTGACTGGAAACCCTTTAACTAGAGACGACCCATGAAGTGTGACCCCTTTAACTAGAGACGACCCATGAAGTGTGACTGGAAACCCTCTAACTAGAGACGACCCATGAAGTGTGACCCCTTTAACTAGAGACGACCCATGAAGTGTGACCCCTTTAACTAGAGACGACCCATGAAGTGTGACTGGAAACCCTTTAACTAGAGACGACCCATGAAGTGTGACTGGAAACCCTCTAACTAGAGACGACCCATGAAGTGTGACTGGAAACCCTTTAATGTAACCCTTTAGAGATGACAGCTCTTCCTCTCCGTCACGTGGAAGGTCACGTCCTCCAACAGTGGAACACAGTAAATACTGAGCAGCTGTCCTCTCACACAGATCCAGGCTCAGAGGTAGAAATCACCATGGAAATCCTTATCGGGATAGCACAGTAATCTGATGCAGTGATTGGAGGTTAGTTTTGGTCCTTGTGGTCCTCAGGACAATCTGATGCAGTGATTGGAGGTTAGTTTTGGTCCTCAGAACAATCTGATGCAGTGATTGGAGGTTAGTTTTGGTCCTCAGGACAATCTGATGCAGTGATTGGAGGTTAGTTTTGGTCCTCAGAACAATCTGATGCAGTGATTGGAGGTTAGTTTTGGTCCTCAGAACAATCTGATGCAGTGATTGGAGGTTAGTTTTGGTCCTTGTGGTCCTCAGGACAATCTGATGCAGTGATTGGAGGTTAGTTTTGGTCCTTGTGGTCCTCAGGACAATCTGATGCAGTGATTGGAGGTTAGTTTTGGTCCTTGTGGTCCTCAGAACAATCTGATGCAGTGATTGGAGGTTAGTTTTGGTCCTTGTGGTCCTCAGGACAATCTGATGCAGTGATTGGAGGTTAGTTTTGGTCCTCAGAACAATCTGATGCAGTGATTGGAGGTTAGTTTTGGTCCTCAGAACAATCTGATGCAGTGATTGGAGGTTAGTTTTGGTCCTCAGAACAATCTGATGCAGTGATTGGAGGTTAGTTTTGGTCCTCAGAACAATCTGATGCAGTGATTGGAGGTTCGTTTCTCCAGTTGTATTGTTCTTCAACAGTTACAGTCTAATGTTACCAAATCATCAACAATCCTATCAGTCTTCTAAACACTGGTTTTCACATGGGTTAAAACTGCCCAAAATGTCAACATTTCAAAAGGTTCCCAAATTAAGTCAATACAAAGAAAGAAACAATTGAAGGGAATATAAAACAAGGGAATTTTGGCTTCACCAAATGACATACAAACAGTTTTAGTACATTTTAAACTGCTCTTCCAGCTATTACTGGAGCCTTTACCTGCTGTGTGCTTTAAAACTATAACGTTGAACTAAAACAATTCGCTGAAATATAACTGCAAAATGAACTGCTGTGGAGAGTTTATTAACAAAACATCTTGAAGTATTAATATTTAATCAAAAAACACATTATTTACATGTCAAAAGTTTTTAATAAAAATATCTTATAATTACAATAGTCTTTCTGAGGATAATAGATCTTTTGTTCCACCTCGAGCATCTGATTCTACATAGACCATCTGAATTGTCTCCAGCCGTTTGTTCCTCTTAACAATATGAAACATTTCAGGGCTAAACCTTGTCCGACACAAATCATCCATTTTAAAAACCTTGTCCGACACAAATCATCCATTTTAAACAATAGATGGTAAAACATGTACAATTATATTCCTGTTTAGTAAAGTTCCACACTGTAGGTTTAGTTATTTTTATTTTATAAACCGGTATTTGTCACATTTTATAAACTGGTATTTGTCACATTTTATAAACCGGTATTTGTCACATTTTATAAACCGGTATTTGTCACATTTTATAAATGTGTCACATTTTATAAACGGGTATTTGTCACATTTTATAAACGGGTATTTGTCACATTTTATAAACGGGTATTTGTCGTTCAACAAGCTCTAGTTTCTAGCGAAGACCTCACAACAACAAGGGATTCTTCATTCACCCTTTCAGGTTGTAATTGTATTTGACATATACAGTTAAGGAATGGGTCAGTTGAACGTAGCTTTAGTTTGTTTCTAATAAATGTGTTATAAATAGGATTTTATTTGACAGTCGTAGGTTCTCCAGCGGGGGATCCCCTGTGTGATAAAGCTCCGTGTGGCTGGCTGAGATTCCCTGGCTGGAGGCTGAGGCTGTGCTGGCTGTGGACTGGAGCAGCTCTGCTCTCTGCTCTCAGCTCTGCTCTCAGCTCTGCTCTGCACACCTGTGGACAGAATGAATAGATGGGGTGTGTGAACGGTCTGCTCCAGACTGACTGGCGCCAACAACACAACACAGGGCTTCATCAACAAGCCAAAACAAACGGACCGGCTCAGACAACTGACTTCCAGTATACCACAAACACAGCTGCCTGTCAGCCTGCCTGTCAGCCTGCCTGCCTGCCTGCCTGCCTGCCTGCCTGCCTGCCTGTCTGTCTGTCTACGTACCTCCCTGCCTGCCTGCCTGTCTGTCTGTCTGTCTGTCTGTCTACGTACCTCTACGTACTACTCATAATAATAATAATAACAACAACAACAAATAATAATACTACTACTGCTACTACTCATAATAATAATAACAACAACAACAATAATACTACTACTACTACTACTACTACTACTACTAATAATAATAATAACAACAACAACAACAACAACAACAACACTACTACTACCACTACTACTCATAATAATAATAACAACAACAACAATACTACTACTAATAATAATAATAATAAACAACAATAATACTACTACTTATAATAATAATAACAACAACAACAACAACAATAATACTACTACTACTACTACTACTACTCATAATAATAATAATAATAATAACAACAACAATACTACTACTACTACTACTACTCATAATAATAACAACAACAATACTAATAATAATACTGCTACTAATCAGGTGGTTAGAGCGTTGGACTAGTTAACTGTAAGGTTGCAAGATTGGATCCCCGAGCTGACAAGGTGAAAATCTGTCGTTACTGCCCCTGAACAATAATAATAATAATTAACCCACTGTTCCTAGACCAGTTAACCCACTAATAATAACCAACAACAATACTACCCAGGCCATCATTAAAAAATAATACTACTACTACTGTACTTCTTAATAATAATACTCATGCCCTAGTTAAATAAAATAAAATAAATATAAATATATATATATATAAAAATTTGGCAAAATCGGCACCCAAAAATACCAATTTCCGATTGTTATGAAAATTTTAATCGGCCCTAATTAATCAGCCATTCCGATTAATCGGTCGACCTCTACTCATAACAATAATAATAATTCTGCTACTTCTACTCAGAATAATAATAATACTGATAGTACTATTCATAATAACAATAATAATAATACTGCTACTACTTCTCTGAATAATAATAATAATAATAATAATAATACTACTGATAGTACTACTCATAATAATAACAATAATATTAATAATAATAATAATAATATTACTAGTACTACTCAATAACAACAATACTCCAACTATTACTCATAATAATAATAATAATAATAATAATACTGATAGTACTACTCATAATAATAACAATAATATTAATAATAATAATAATATTACTAGTACTACTCAATAACAACAATACTCCTACTATTACTCATAATAATAATTACAATAATTATAATACTGCGACTATTACTCATAATAACAATAATAATAATAATACTGACAGTACTACTTAATAATAATAATACTAATACTAATACATCTGCTACTACTACCCATAATAATAATACTACTAGTACTACCCATAATAATAATACTACTAGTACTACCCATAATAATAATACTACTAGTACTACCCATAATAATAATACTACTAGTACTACCCATAATAATAATACTACTAGTACTACCCATAATAATAATACTACTAGTACTACCCATAATAATAATACTACTAGTACTACCCATAATAATAATACTACTAGTACTACCCATAATACTAATGCTGCTAATACTACTCACAATAATAATAATATTGCAAGTACTACTCATAATAATAATACTGCTAGTACTACCCATAATAATACTACTGGTACTACTCACAATACTACTAGTACTACCCATAATACTAATACTACTAGTACTACTCATAATAATAATACTGCTAGAACTACTCATAATAATACTACTGGTACTACTCGCAATAATACTAATACTGCTAGTACTACTCATAATAATAATAATACTGCTGGTGCTACTCATAATAATAATACTGCTAATACTACTCATAATAATAGTAATACTGCTAGTACTACTCATAATAATACTAATCCAGGTGAATTCAAGGTATATTTCATTGAAGAGACAACACAGATTGTGAAGCAGATTTAAACCAGAATAATAGGATCCTACTCACCATTGGCCATTTCTCAGCGACACAAAACTGAGTCATCCTTTTTGCCTGATGACATCGTCTGAAATAAGAGAAACGAGAATGAATACTACCTGACAGTTTATGAGTCAGGTAAGGTGACACAAACCACGAGCTATACAGAGAATGAATACTACCTGACAGTTTACGAGTCAGGTAAGGTGACACAAACCACGAGCTATACAGAGAATGAATACTACCTGACAGTTTATGAGTCAGGTAAGGTGACACAAACCACGAGCTATACAGAGAATGAATACTACCTGACAGTTTATGAGTCAGGTAAGGTGACACAAACCACGAGCTATACAGAGAATGAATACTACCTGACAGTTTACGAGTCAGGTAAGGTGACACAAACCACGAGCTATACAGAGAATGAATACTACCTGACAGTTTATGAGTCAGGTAAGGTGACACAAACCACGAGCTATACAGAGAATGAATACTACCTGACAGTTTACGAGTCAGGTAAGGTGACACAAACCACGAGCTATACAGAGAATGAATACTACCTGACAGTTTACGAGTCAGGTAAGGTGACACAAACCACGAGCTATACAGAGAATGAATACTACCTGACAGTTTACGAGTCAGGTAAGGTGACACAAACCACGAGCTATACAGAGAATGAATACTACCTGACAGTTTATGAGTCAGGTAAGGTGACACAAACCACAAGCTATACAGAGAATGCAAGGACTACCTGACAGTTTCATCTGAGTCTGGAGCAGCAGTGACACAAACCATCATCTGAGCTATACAGAGAATGAATACTACCTGACTGAGTTTACATCTGAGTCATCTGATCTGATCTGGTAGCAGGGACCACAACACAACTTATCATCTGATCTATACAGAGAATGAATACATCTGACCTGAGAGCAGTTTCATCTGAGTCAGGTAAGGTGGACACAAACCTTATCATCTGAGCTATACAGAGAATGACACAACTATCATCTGATCAGTTTATCTGAGTCAGGTAGCAGGACACAAACCATCATCTGAGCTATAGCAGAGAATGAATACTACCTGGCAGTTTATCATCTGTCAGGTAAGGTGACACAAACCACGAGCTATACAGAGAATGAATACTATCATCTGACTGAGTTTAGCAGAGTCAGGTAAGGTGACCACAAACCACGAGCTATACAGAGAATGAACAACTTACTCATCTGAGAGCAGCAGGACCACAACACAACTTATCATCTGATCTGAGAACTGATCTGAGCAGTTTATCTGATCAGGTAAGGTGACACAAACACAACTATATCAGAGAATGAATACTACCTGACAGTTTATCGAGTCAGGTAAGGTTGACACAAACCATCTGATCTGAGACAGCAGGACCACATACACAACTTATCATCTGATCTGAGAGCAGCAGGACCAAGGTAACACAACTTATCATCTGATCTGAGAGCAGCAGGACCACAACACAACTTATCATCTGATCTGAGAGCAGCAGGACCACAACACAACTTATCATCTGATCTGAGGACCAGGACCACAACACAACTTATCATCTGATCTGAGAGCAGCAGCACAACACAACTTATCATCTGCAGGACCACAACACAACTTATCATCTGATCTGAGAGCAGCAGGGACCACAACACAACTTATCATCTGATCTGAGAGCAGGGACACAACACAACTTATCATCTGATCTGAGAGCACAGGACCACAACACAACTTATCATCTGATCTGAGAGCAGGAACAGCATCTGGACCACAACACAACACAACTTATCATCTGATATCATCTGATCTGAGAGCAGCAGGACAGGAGAACCACAACACAACAACTTATCATCTGATCTGAGAGCAGCAGGACCACAACACAACTTATCATCTGATCTGAGAGCAGCAGGACCACAACACAACTTATCATCTGATCTGAGAGCAGCAGGACCACAACACAACTTATCATCTGATCTGAGAGCAGCAGGACCACAACACAACTTACATCTGACTGAGAACAGCAACCACAACACAACTTATCATCTGATCTGAGAGCAGGACACAACACAACTTATCATCTGATCTGACCACAACACAACTTATCATCTGATCTGAGAGCAGCACAGCAGGACCACAACACAACTTATCATCTGATCTGAGAGCAGCAGGGACCACAACACAACTTATCATCTGATCTGAGAGCAGCAGGGACCACAACACAACTTATCATCTGATCTGAGAGCAGCAGGACCACAACACAACTTATCATCTGATCTGAGAGCAGCAGGACCACAACACAACTTATCATCTGATCTGAGAGCAGCACAGCAGGACCACAACACAACTTATCATCTGATCTGAGAGCAGCAGGACCACAACACAACTTATCATCTGATCTGAGAGCAGCAGGGACCACAACACAACTTATCATCTGATCTGAGAGCAGCAGGGACCACAACACAACTTATCATCTGATCTGAGAGCAGCAGCAGGACCACAACACAACTTATCATCTGATCTGAGAGCAGCAGGACCACAACACAACTTATCATCTGATCTGAGAGCAGCAGGACCACAACACAACTTATCATCTGATCTGAGAGCAGCAGGACCACAACACAACTTATCATCTGATCTGAGAGCAGCAGGACCACAACACAACTTATCATCTGATCTGAGAGCAGCAGGACCACAACACAACTTATCATCTGATCTGAGAGCAGCAGGACCACAACACAACTTATCATCTGATCTGAGAGCAGCACAGCAGGACCACAACACAACTTATCATCTGATCTGAGAGCAGCAGGACCACAACACAACTTATCATCTGATCTGAGAGCAGCAGGGACCACAACACAACTTATCATCTGATCTGAGAGCAGAAGGACCACAACACAACTTATCATCTGATCTGAGAGCAGCAGGACCACAACACAACTTATCATCTGATCTGAGAGCAGAACAGCAGGACCACAACACAACTTATCATCTGATCTGAGAGCAGAGCAGCAGGACCACAACACAACTTATCATCTGATCTGAGAGCAGCAGGACCACAACACAACTTATCATCTGATCTGAGAGCAGCAGGACCACAACACAACTTATCATCTGATCTGAGAGCAGCAGGACCACAACACAACTTCATCTGATCTGATCAGCAGGACCACAACACAACTTATCATCTGATCAGAGCAGGGACCACAACACAACTTATCATCTGATCTGAGAGCAGCAGGACCACAACACAACTTATCATCTGATCTGAGAGCAGCAGGACCACAACTTATCATCTGATCTGAGGACAGCAGGACCACAACACAACTTATCATCTGATCTGAGAGCAGCAGGACCACAACACAACTTATCATCTGATCTGAGAAGGACCACAGCACAACTTATCATCTGGACCACAACACAACACAACTTATCATCTGATCTGAGAGCAGCAGGATCTGACCACAACACAAACTTATCATCTGATCTGAGAGCAGCAGGACCACAACACAACTTATCATCTGATCTGAGAGCAGCAGGACCACAACACAACTTATCATCTGATCTGAGAGCAGCAGGACCACTGATCTGATCTGAGAGCAGCAGGACCACAACACAACTTATCATCTGATCTGAGAGCAGCAGGACCACAACACAACTTATCATCTGATCTGAGAGCAGCAGGACCACAACACATCATCTGATCTGAGAGCAGCAGGACCACATCTGATCTGAGAGCAGCAGGACCACAACACAACTTATCATCTGATCTGAGAGCAGCAACAGCAGGACCACAACACAACTTATCATCTGATCTGAGAACAGCAGGACCACAACACAACTTATCATCTGATCTGAGAGCAGCAGGGACCACAACACAACTTATCATCTGATCTGAGAGCAGCAGGACCACAACACAACTTATCATCTGATCTGAGAACAGCAGGACCACAACACAACTTATCATCTGATCTGAGAGCAGCAGGGACCACAACACAACTTATCATCTGATCTGAGAGCAGCAGGACCACAACACAACTTATCATCTGATCTGAGAGCAGCAGGACCACAACACAACTTATCATCTGATCTGAGAGCAGCAGGACCACAACACAACTTATCATCTGGAGAGCAGCAGGGACCACAACACAACACAACTTATCATCTGATCTGAGAGCAGCAGGGACCACAACACAACAGCAGGACCACAACACAACTTATCATCTGATCTGAGAGCAGCAGGACCACAACACAACTTATCATCTGATCTGAGAGCAGCAGGACCACAACACAACTTATCATCTGATCTGAGAGCAGCAGGACCACAACACAACTTATCATCTGATCTGAGAGCAGCAGGACCACAACACAACTTATCATCTGATCTGAGAGCAGCAGGACCACAACACAACTTATCATCTGATCTGAGAGCAGGACCACAACACAACTTATCATCTGGGACAGCAGGACAACACAACTTATCATCTGATCTGAGAGCAGCAGGACCACAACACAACTTATCATCTGATCTGAGAGCAGCAGGACCACCACAACACATCTGACTGAGAGCAGCAGGACCAGGATCTGAGACAGCAGGACCAAACACAACTTATCATCTGATCTGAGAGCAGCAGGACCACAACACAACTTATCATCTGATCTGAGAGCAGCAGGACCACAACACAACTTATCATCTGATCTGAGAGCAGCAGGACCAACAACATCATCTGATCTGAGAGCAGCAGGACCACAACACAACTATCATCTGATCTGAGAGCAGCAGGGACCACAACACAACTTATCATCTGATCTGAGAGCAGCAGGACCACAACACAACTTATCATCTGATCTGAGAGCAGCAGGGACATCATCAACACAGGACTTATCATCTGATCTGAGAGCAGCAGGGACCACAACACAACTTATCATCTGATCTGAGAGCAGCAGGACCACAACACAACTTATCATCTGATCTGATCATCTGATCTGAGCAGCAGGGACCACAACACAACTTATCATCTGATCTGAGAGCAGCAGGACCACAACACAACTTATCATCTGATCTGAGAACAGCAGGACCACAACACAACTTATCATCTGATCTGAGAGCAGCAGGACCACAACACAACTTATCATCTGATCTGAGAGCAGCAGGGACCACAACACAACTTATCATCTGATCTGAGAGCAGCACAGCAGGACCACAACACAACTTATCATCTGATCTGAGAGCAGCAGGGACCACAACACAACTTATCATCTGATCTGAGAGCAGCAGGGACCACAGACTCCTTCACCTCATGCACAGGGTCCTGTCTTTCACATGCACCAACCACTGCCACTAGAAATGACATATTATGCCTTTCAATAACATGTGTCTCTGTCAATACGATGTTTCAATAACATGTGTCTCTGTCAATACGATGTTTCAATAACATGTGTCTCTGTCAATACGATGTTTCAATAACATGTGTCTCTGTCAATACGATGTTTCAATAACATGTGTCTCTGTCAATACGATGTTTCAATAACATGTGTCTCTGTCAATACGATGTTTCAATAACATGTGTCTGTCAATACGATGTTTCAATAACATGTGTCTCTGTCAATACGATGTTTCAATAACATGTGTCTCTGTCAATACGATGTTTCAATAACATGTGTCTCTGTCAATACGATGTTTCAATAACATGTGTCTCTGTCAATACGATGTTTCAATAACATGTGTCTCTGTCAATACGATGTTTCAATAACATGTGTCTCTGTCAATACGATGTTTCAATAACATGTGTCTCTGTCAATAACATGTGTCTCTGTCAATACGATGTTTCAATAACATGTGTCTCTGTCAATACGATGTTTCAATAACATGTGTCTCTGTCAATACGATGTTTCAATAACATGTGTTTCTGTCTCTGTCAATACGATGTTTCAATAACATGTCTCTGTCAATCTTCAATAACATGTCAATACGATGTTTCAATAACATGTGTCTCTGTCAATACGATGTTTCAATAACATGTGTCTCTGTCAATACGATGTTTCAATAACATGTCTCTGTTTCAATCATGTTCTCTTAACGTGTCTCTGTCATGTTTCGATGTTTTCAATAACATGTGTCTCTGTCAATCAATAACATGTCTCTGTCAATACGATGTTTCAATAACATGTGTCTCTGTCAATACGATGTTTCAATAACATGTGTCTCTGCCAATACGATGTTTCAATAACATGTGTCTCTGTCAATACGATGTTTCAATAACATGTGTCCCTGTCAATACGATGTTTCAATAACATGTGTCCCTGCCAATATGATGTTTTCCACAAGAACATAAACAATGCCATTTGTTATTCTACAATACAGGAGTCTCCTGACTTGAAAAGGACAAAGGCACTGATACACACCACCCATTCTATATATAGTGTTCTGGACCATCCCACTGGGCACACACTGGTTGAATCAACGTCGTTTCCACGTCATTTCATTGTTGAACCAACGTGGAAGAGACGTTGAATTTACGTTGCTTCTTACCTGGTGGTCTGTGTTGAGAACCGTTAGTGGTGTCCGGTTAGAGGCTGGGGACGGCGGGCACGTCCCCGTCATGGTCCCCGTCTGTTGTTTCAGGAGAGAAGGGTGCGTCTCCAGCGCGAGCTGCAGGTCCAAGATGTAATCTATGACGTGCTGAAGGATCTCCACTTTGCTGACTTTCTTATCCTGCGGTATGGTGGGTACGAGGCGCTTGAGGCGACTGTAACACTGGTTCATATCGTCCTGCAGACACAGCTGCTCTTCTTCCTGCAACCGAGACCGGGCGATGTTCAGGCTGTGATCCGAGAGGTAGTGTAAAGAAAGCTCGTTGCCGCTGCTGCTTGAGGTGTCCTTCTGGGGGCGGACGGGAGTAGTAGCCTTCATTTCGGTAATAACGCACCCGTACCGCGGGGTAGAGAGAAAACAATCACTGCTGCCAAATACCGGAGATTATATGTAGGCGATGAAGATGGCTATGACCGACGTAAAAACCAAACTACCAAAAGAAAACGGTCGACAGAAATGTTTCAAAAGTAGTAGATTTTATTCTGTCAACGTCCCGTGGACCAGTCGGTTCCACTTCACCAAGCACCGCGTGAAGAATGAATAGATTCCGTTCACTTATATGGGAAGGGGAGGCGCCGGCGCGCCGCTGGTTGACAGTACCGGAGAGAAACTGGTCAATCACGAGCCGCCCGGTGCCCATGATGGAACCACACCACCCTATAGAAATGCGTGCCTGCCTCTGCGCTGCGGAGGGTGACGCCTGCCGAAGGTGTGTGTGTGTGTGACGCCTGCCGAAGGTGTGTGTGTGTGTGTGTGTGTGTGTGTGTGTGTGTGTGTGTGTGTGTGTGTGTGTGTGTGTGTGTGTGTGTGTGTGTGTGTGTGTGTGTGTGTGTGTGTGTGTGTGTGTGTGTGTGTGGTCGATATATAACATCTAATCAGAAAGGAGGCCGGAGCATTTGAAATAAAATGCAATAATTCTGTGTAAACTGATTATCATCGTTCACTTAAAATATATATTTCTATTTTATATATCTTGTACATGAAATCAACGTTTTTATGTCAAACACAAGATACAACAAACAGGGAACAAAAGGTGAAATGGTTCTAGCCAGCTACCTCTCAACAGGGCAGTGAAATGGTTCTAGCCAGCTACCTCTCAACAGGGCAGTGAAATGGTTCTAGCCAACTACCTCTCAACAGGGCAGTGAAATGGTTCTAGCCAACTACCTCTCAACAGGGCAGTGAAATGGTTCTAGCCAACTACCTCTCAACAGGGCAGTGAAATGGTTCTAGCCAACTACCTCTCAACAGGGCAGTGAAATGGTTCTAGCCAACTACCTCTCAACAGGGCAGTGAAATGCTTCTAGCCAGCTACCTCTCAACAGGGCAGTGAAATGCTTCTAGCCAGCTACCTCTCAACAGGGCAGTGAAATGCTTCTAGCCAGCTACCTCTCAACAGGGCAGTGAAATGCTTCTAGCCAGCTACCTCTCAACAGGGCAGTGAAATGGTTCTAGCCAACTACCTCTCAACAGGGCAGTGAAATGCTTCTAGCCAGCTACCTCTCAACAGGGCAGTGAAATGCTTCTAGCCAGCTACCTCTCAACAGGGCAGTGAAATGCTTCTAGCCAGCTACCTCTCAACAGGGCAGTGAAATGCTGCTAGCCAGCTACCTCTCAACAGGGCAGTGAAATGGTTCTAGCCAACTACCTCTCAACAGGGCAGTGAAATGGTTCTAGCCAACTACCTCTCAACAGGGCAGTGAAATGCTTCTAGCCAGCTACCTCTCAACAGGGCAGTGAAATGCTTCTAGCCAACTACCTCTCAACAGGGCAGTGAAATGCTTCTATGCCAGCTACCTCTCAACAGGGCAGTGAAATGCTTCTAGCCAACGACCTCTCAACAGGGCAGTGAAATGCTTCTAGCCAACTACCTCTCAACAGTGTAGTGAAATGCTTCTAGCCAGCTACCTCTCAACAGGGTAGTGAAATGCTTCTAGCCAGCTACCTCTCAACAGGGCAGTGAAATGCTGATAGCCAGCTACCTCTCAACAGGGCAGTGAAATGCTTCTAGCCAACTACCTCTCAACAGTGTAGTGAAATGCTTCTAGCCAGCTACCTCTCAACAGGGCAGTGAAATGCTTCTAGCCAACTACCTCTCAACAGTGTAGTGAAATGCTTCTAGCCAGCTACCTCTCAACAGGGTAGTGAAATGCTTCTAGCCAGCTACCTCTCAACAGGGCAGTGAAATGCTGATAGCCAGCTACCTCTCAACAGGGCAGTGAAATGCTGATAGCCAGCTACCTCTCAACAGGGTAGTGAAATGCTTCATGCCAGCTACCTCTCAACAGTGAAATATAAAAGAAGAACAAAGTAAATATAATATCAAACACAATTAGGTGATTGTTATAATGTTATTAAAAGGATAGCCTAAATGAATAACATAGAATAGTCTATAGCACTCAGCTTCTATTCATAGATGAGCATGAACGACAGACTTCTGACCTGCATGCCTTCAAAACCGACCACGAGGGGCCAGAAGTGGAACCAACCAAGTCATTATTATTGGAGGACCAACCAAGTCATTATTATTGGAGGACCAACCAAGTCATTATTATTGGAGGACCAACCAAGTCATTATTATTGGAGAACCAACCAAGTCATTATTATTGGAGGACCAACCAAGTCATTATTATTGGAGGACCAACCAAGTCATTATTATTGGAGGACCAACCAAGTCATTATTATTGGAGGACCAACCAAGTCATTATTATTGGAGGACCAAGTCATTATTATTGGAGAACCAACCAAGTCATTATTATTGGAGAACCAACCAAGTCATTATTATTGGAGAACCAACCAAGTCATTATTATTGGAGGACCAAGTCATTATTATTGGAGGACCAACCAAGTCATTATTATTGGAGGACCAAGTCATTATTATTGGAGGACCAACCAAGTCATTATTATTGGAGAACCAACCAAGTAATTATTATTGGAGGACCAAGTCATTATTATTGGAGAACCAAGTCATTATTATTGGAGAACCAACCAAGTCATTATTATTGGAGAACCAAGTCATTATTATTGGAGAACCAACCAAGTCATTATTATTGGAGAACCAAGTCATTATTATTGGAGGACCAAGTCATTATTATTGGAGGACCAACCAAGTCATTATTATTGGAGAACCAAGTCATTATTATTGGAGAACCAACCAAGTCATTATTATTGGAGAACCAACCAAGTCATTATTATTGGAGGACCAAGTCATTATTATTGGAGGACCAACCAAGTCATTATTATTGGAGAACCAACCAAGTCATTATTATTGGAGAACCAAACAAGTCATTATTATTGGAGGACCAACCAAGTCATTATTATTGGAGGACCAAGTCATTATTATTGGAGGACCAACCAAGTCATTATTATTGGAGGACCAAGTCATTATTATTGGAGGACCAACCAAGTCATTATTATTGGAGGACCAACCAAGTCATTATTATTGGAGGACCAACCAAGTCATTATTATTGGAGGACCAAGTCATTATTATTGGAGGACCAACCAAGTCATTATTATTGGAGAACCAACCAAGTCATTATTATTGGAGAACCAAGTCATTATTATTGGAGGACCAACCAAGTCATTATTATTGGAGGACCAACCAAGTCATTATTATTGGAGGACCAAGTCATTATTATTGGAGGACCAACCAAGTCATTATTATTGGAGAACCAAGTCATTATTATTGGAGAACCAACCAAGTCATTATTATTGGAGAACCAACCAAGTCATTATTATTGGAGGACCAAGTCATTATTATTGGAGGACCAACCAAGTCATTATTATTGGAGAACCAACCAAGTCATTATTATTGGAGAACCAACCAAGTCATTATTATTGGAGAACCAACCAAGTCATTATTATTGGAGGACCAAGTCATTATTATTGGAGAACCAACCAAGTCATTATTATTGGAGGACCAAGTCATTATTATTGGAGAACCAAGTCATTATTATTGGAGAACCAACCAAGTCATTATTATTGGAGGACCAACCAAGTCATTATTATTGGAGGACCAAGTCATTATTATTGGAGGACCAACCAAGTCATTATTATTGGAGGACCAACCAAGTCATTATTATTGGAGAACCAAGTCATTATTATTGGAGAACCAAGTCATTATTATTGGAGAACCAAGTCATTATTATTGGAGGACCAACCAAGTCATTATTATTGGAGAACCAAGTCATTATTATTGGAGAACCAACCAAGTCATTATTATTGGAGGACCAACCAAGTCATTATTATTGGAGGACCAACCAAGTCATTATTATTGGAGAACCAACCAAGTCATTATTATTGGAGAACCAAGTCATTATTATTGGAGAACCAAACAAGTCATTATTATTGGAGGACCAACCAAGTCATTATTATTGGAGGACCAACCAAGTCATTATTATTGGAGAACCAAGTCATTATTATTGGAGGACCAACCAAGTCATTATTATTGGAGGACCAACCAAGTCATTATTATTGGAGGACCAACCAAGTCATTATTATTGGAGAACCAAGTCATTATTATTGGAGGACCAACCAAGTCATTATTATTGGAGGACCAACCAAGTCATTATTATTGGAGGACCAACCAAGTCATTATTATTGGAGGACCAACCAAGTCATTATTATTGGAGGACCAACCAAGTCATTATTATTGGAGGACCAACCAAGTCATTATTATTGGAGGACCAACCAAGTCATTATTATTGGAGGACCAACCAAGTCATTATTATTGGAGGACCAACCAAGTCATTATTATTGGAGGACCAACCAAGTCATTATTATTGGAGGACCAACCAAGTCATTATTATTGGAGGACCAAGCAAGTCATTATTATTGGAGAACCAAGTCATTATTATTGGAGGACCAACCAAGTCATTATTATTGGAGGACCAACCAAGTCATTATTATTGGAGGACCAACCAAGTCATTATTATTGAGGACCAACCAAGTCATTATTATTGGAGGACCAACCAAGTCATTATTATTGGAGGACCAACCAAGTCATTATTATTGGAGGACCAACCAAGTCATTATTATTGGAGGACCAACCAAGTCATTATTATTGGAGGACCAACCAAGTCATTATTATTGGAGGACCAACCAAGTCATTATTATTGGAGGACCAACCAAGTCATTATTATTGGAGGACCAACCAAGTCATTATTATTGGAGGACCAACCAAGTCATTATTATTGGAGGACCAATCAAGTCATTATTATTGGAGAACCAAGTCATTATTATTGGAGGACCAACCAAGTCATTATTATTGGAGGACCAACCAAGTCATTATTATTGGAGGACCAACCAAGTCATTATTATTGGAGGACCAACCAAGTCATTATTATTGGAGGACCAACCAAGTCATTATTATTGGAGGACCAACCAAGTCATTATTATTGGAGGACCAACCAAGTCATTATTATTGGAGGACCAACCAAGTCATTATTATTGGAGGACCAACCAAGTCATTATTATTGGAGGACCAACCAAGTCATTATTATTGGAGGACCAACCAAGTCATTATTATTGGAGGACCAAGACATTATTATTGGAGGACCAACCAAGTCATTATTATTGGAGGACCAACCAAGTCATTATTATTGGAGGACCAACCAAGTCATTATTATTGGAGGACCAACCAAGTCATTATTATTGGAGGACCAACCAAGTCATTATTATTGGAGGACCAACCAAGTCATTATTATTGGAGGACCAACCAAGTCATTATTATTGGAGGACCAACCAAGTCATTATTATTGGAGGACCAACCAAGTCATTATTATTGGAGGACCAACCAAGTCATTATTATTGGAGGACCAATCAAGTCATTATTATTGGAGGACCAACCAAGTCATTATTATTGGAGGACCAACCAAGTCATTATTATTGGAGGACCAAGTCATTATTATTGGAGAACCAACCAAGTCATTATTCTAATCTTTGGTGACTTTAATATTCACATGGAAAAGTCCACAGACCCACTCCAAAAGGCTTTTGGAGCCATCATCGACTCAGTGGGTTTTGTCCAACATGTCTCTGGACCCACTCACTGTCACAGTCATACGCTGGACCTAGTTTTGTCCCATGGAATAAATGTTGTGGATCTTAATGTTTTTCCTCATAATCCTGGACTATCGGACCACCATTTTATTACGTTTGCAATTGCAACAAATAATCTGCTCAGACCCCAACCAAGGAACATCAAAAGTCGTGCTATAAATTCACAGACAACACAAAGATTCCTTGATGCCCTTCCAGACTCCCTCTGCCTACCCAAGGACGCCAGAGGACAAAAATCCGTTAACCACCTAACTGAGGATCTCAATTTAACCTTGCGCAATACCTAGATGCAGTTGCACCCCTAAAAACTAAAAAATGTCTCATAAGAAACTAGCTCCCTGGTACACAGAAAATACCCGAGCTCTGAAGCAAGCTTCCAGAAAATTGGAACGGAAATGGCGCCACACCAAACTGGAAGTCTTCCGACTAGCTTGGAAGGATGGTACCGTGCAGTACCGAAGAGCCCTTACTGCTGCTCGATCGTCCTATTTTTCTAACTTAATTGAGGAAAATAAGAACAATCCGAAATTCCTTTTTGATACTGTGGCAAAGCTAACTAAAAAGCAGCATTCCCCAAGAGAGGATGACTTTCACTTTAGCAGTGATAAATTCATGAACTTCTTTGAGGAAAAGATTATGATTATTAGAAAGCAAATTACGGACTCCTCTTTAAACCTGCGTATTCCTCCAAACCTCAGTTGTCCTGAGTCTGCACAACTCTGCCAGGACCTAGGATCAAGAGAGACGCTCAAGTGTTTTAGTACTATATCTCTTGACACAATGATGAAAATAATCATGGCCTCTAAACCTTCAAGCTGTATACTGGACCCTATTCCAACTAAACTACTGAAAGAGCTGCTTCCTGTGCTTGGCCCTCCTATGTTGAACATAATAAACGGCTCTCTATCCACTGGATGTGTACCAAACTCACTAAAAGTGGCAGTAATAAAGCCTCTCTTGAAAAAACCAAACCTTGACCCAGAAAATATAAAAACTATCGGCCTATATCGAATCTTCCATTCCTCTCAAAGATTTTAGAGAAGGCTGTTGCGCAGCAACTCACTGCCTTCCTGAAGACAAACAATGTATACGAAATGCTTCAGTCTGGTTTTAGACCCCATCATAGCACTGAGACGGCACTTGTGAAGGTGGTAAATGACATTTTAATGGCATCGGACCGAGGCTCTGCATCTGTCCTCGTGCTCCTAGACCTTAGTGCTGCTTTTGATATCATCGATCACCACATTCTTTTGGAGAGATTGGAAACCCAAATTGGTCTACACGGACATGTTCTGGCCTGGTTTAGGTCTTATCTGTCGGAAAGATATCAGTTTGTCTCTGTGAATGGTTTGTCCTCTGACAAATCAACTGTACATTTCGGTGTTCCTCAAGGTTCTGTTTTAGGACCACTATTGTTTTCACTATATATTTTACCTCTTGGGGATGTTATTCGAAAACATAATGTAAACTTTCACTGCTATGCGGATGACACACAGCTGTACATTTCAATGAAACATGGTGAAGCCTCAAAATTGCCCTCGCTAGAAGCATGTGTTTCAGACATAAGGAAGTGGATGGCTGCAAACTTTCTACTATTAAACTTCGGACAAAACAGAGATGCTTGTTCTAGGTCCCAAGAAACAAAGAGATCTTCTGTTGAATCTGACAATTAATCTTAATGGTTGTACAGTCGTCTCAAATAAAACTGTGAAGGACCTCGGCGTTACTCTGGACCCCTGATCTCTCTTTTGAAGAACATATCAAGACCATTTCGAGGACAGCTTTTTTCCATCTACGTAACATTGCAAAAATCAGAAACTTTCTGTCCAAAAATGATGCAGAAAAATTAATCCATGCTTTTGTCACTTCTAGGTTAGACTACTGCAATGCTCTATTTTCCGGCTACCCGGATAAAGCACTAAATAAACTTCAGTTAGTGCTAAATACGGCTGCTAGAATCCTGACTAGAACCAAAAATTTTTATCATATTACTCCAGTGCTAGCCTCTCTACACTGGCTTCCTGTCAAAGCAAGGGCTGATTTCAAGGTTTTACTGCTAACCTACAAAGCATTACATGGGCTTGCTCCTACCTACCTCTCTGATTTGGTCCTGCCGTACATACCTACACGTACGCTACGGTCACAAGACGCAGGCCTCCTAATTGTCCCTAGAATTTCTAAGCAAACAGCTGGAGGCAGGGCTTTCTCCTATAGAGCTCCATTTTTATGGAACGGTCTGCCTACCCATGTCAGAGACGCAAACTCGGTCTCAACCTTTAAGTCTTTACTGAAGACTCATCTCTTCAGTGGGTCATATGATTGAGTGTAGTCTGGCCCAGGAGTGGGAAGGTGAACGGAAAGGCTCTGGAGCAACGAACCGCCCTTGCTGTCTCTGCCTGGCCGGTTCCCCTCTTTCCACTGGGATTCTCTGCCTCTAGCCCTGTTACGGGGCTGAGTCACTGGCTTGCTGGGGCTCTCTCGTGCCGTCCCTGGGGGGTGCGTCACCTGGGTGGGTTGATTCACTGTTGTGGTCGGCCTGTCTGGGTTGCCCCCCTCCTTGGGTTGTACCGTGGCGGAGATCTTTGTGGGCTATACTCGGCCTTGTCTCAGGATGGTAAGTTGGTGGTTGAAGATATCCCTCTAGTGGTGTGGGGGCTGTGCTTTGGCAAAGTGGGTGGGGTTATATCCTTCCTGTTTGGCCCTGTCCGGGGTGTCCTCGGATGGGGCCACAGTGTCTCCTGACCCCTCCTGTCTCAGCCTCCAGTATTTATGCTGCAGTAGTTTATGTGTCGGGGGCTAGGGTCAGTTTGTTATATCTGGAGTACTTCTCCTGTCCTATTCGGTGTCCTGTGTGAATCTAAGTGTGCGTTCTCTAATTCTCTCCTTCTCTCTTTCTTTCTCTCTCTCGGAGGACCTGAGCCCTAGGACCATGCCCCAGGACTACCTGACATGATGACTCCTTGCTGTCCCCAGTCCACCTGGCCATGCTGCTGCTCCAGTTTCAACTGGCCTGGGCCCTAGGACCATGTCCCAGGACTACCTGACATGAGGACTCCTTGCTGTCCCCAGTCCACCTGGCCATGCTCCTGCTCCAGTTTCAACTGTTCTGCCTTACTATTATTCAACCATGCTGGTCATTTATGAACATTTTGAACATCTTGGCCACGTTCTGTCAGTTGGTAGAGCATGGCGCTTGTAACGCCAGGGTAGTGGGTTCGATTCCCGGGACCACCCATACGTAGAATGTATGCACACATGACTGTAAGTCGCTTTGGATAAAAGCGTCTGCGAAATGGCATATATTATTATTATTATTATTATAATCTCCACCCGGCACAGCCAGAAGAGGACTGGCCACCCCACATATGCTCTCTCTAATTCTCTCTTTCTTTCTCTCTCTCGGAGGACCTGAGCCCTAGGACCGTGCCCCAGGACTACCTGACATGATGGCTCCTTGCTGTCCCCAGTCCACCTGACTGTGCTGCTGCTCCAGTTTCAACTGTTCTGCCTTATTATTATTATTCGACCATGCTGGTCATTTATGAACATTTGAACATCTTGGTCATGTTCTGTTATAATCTCTACCCGGCACAGCCAGAAGAGGACTGGCCACCCCACATCGCCCGGTTCCTCTCTAGGTTTCTTCCTAGGTTTTGGCCTTTCTAGGGAGTTTTTCCTAGCCACCGTGCTTTTACACCTGCATTGTTTGCTGTTTGGGGTTTTAGGCTGGGTTTCTGTACAGCACTTTGAGATATCAGCTGATGTACGAAGGGCTATATAAATAAATTTGATTTGATTTGATTTGATTATTGGAGGACCAACCAAGTCATTATTATTGGAGAACCAAGTCATTATTATTGGAGAACCAAGTCATTATTATTGGAGGACCAACCAAGTCATTATTATTGGAGGACCAACCAAGTCATCATTATTATTGGAGGACCAACATTAAGTCATTATTATTGGAGGACCAACCAAGTCATTATTATTGGAGGACCAAGTCATTATTATTGGAGGACCAACCAAGTCATTATTATTGGAGAACCAAGTCATTATTATTGGAGGACCAACCAAGTCATTATTATTGGAGGACCAACCAAGTCATTATTATTGGAGGACCAAGTCATTATTATTGGAGGACCAACCAAGTCATTATTATTGGAGGACCAAGTCATTATTATTGGAGGACCAAGTCATTATTATTGGAGGACCAACCAAGTCATTATTATTGGAGGACCAAGTAATTATTATTGGAGGACCAAGTCATTATTATTGGAGGACCAACCAAGTCATTATTATTGGAGGACCAAGTCATTATTATTGGAGAACCAAGTCATTATTATTGGAGGACCAAGTCATTATTATTGGAGAACCAAGTCATTATTATTGGAGAACCAAGTCATTATTATTGGAGAACCAAGTCATTATTATTGGAGGACCAAGTCATTATTATTGGAGAACCAAGTCATTATTATTGGAGGACCAACCAAGTCATTATTATTGGAGAACCAAGTCATTATTATTGGAGAACCAACCAAGTCATTATTATTGGAGGACCAAGTCATTATTATTGGAGGACCAAGTCATTATTATTGGAGGACCAAGTCATTATTATTGGAGAACCAAGTCATTATTATTGGAGGACCAAGTCATTATTATTGGAGGACCAACCAAGTCATTATTATTGGAGAACCAAGTCATTATTATTGGAGGACCAACCAAGTCATTATTATTGGAGAACCAACCAAGTCATTATTATTGGAGAACCAAGTCATTATTATTGGAGGACCAAGTCATTATTATTGGAGGACCAACCAAGTCATTATTATTGGAGGACCAAGTCATTATTATTGGAGGACCAATCAAGTCATTATTATTGGAGGACCAATCAAGTCACAAAGTCCAAGTCTCAAGTCGAGACCCAGGTAGAACAGTTTGAGACCCAGGTGGAACAGGTCGAGACCCAGGTAGAACAGGTCGAGACCCAGGTAGAACAGGTCGAGACCCAAGTGGAACAGGTCGAGACCCTAGTGGAACAGGTCGAGACCCAGGTGGAGCAGGTCGAGACCCAGGTGGAACAGGTCGAGACCCAGGTGGAACAGGCCGAGACCCAAGTAGAACAGGTCGAGACCCTAGTAGAACAGGTCGAGACCCAAGTAGAACAGGTCGAGACCCAAGTAGAACAGGTCGAGACCCAGGTAGAACAGGTATAGACCCTAGTAGAACAGGTCGAGACCCAGGTGGAACAGGTCGAGACCCGGGTGGAACAGGCCGAGACCCGGGTGGAACAGGTCGAGACCCGGGTAGAACAGGTCGAGACCCGGGTAGAACAGGTCGAGATCCGGGTAGAACAGGTCGAGACCCAAGTAGAACAGGTCGAGACCCAAGTAGAACAGGTCGAGATCCGGGTAGAACAGGTCGAGACCCAAGTAGAACAGGTCGAGACCCAAGAAGAACAGGTCGAGACCCAAGTAGAACAGGTCGAGACCCAGGTAGAACAGGTTGAGACCCAAGTAGAACAGGTCGAGTCTCGAGTCAAGTCCAAGCCGAGACCCAGGTAGAACAGGTCGAGACCCAGGTGGAACAGGTCGAGACCCAAGTAGAACAGGTCGAGACCCAGGTAGAACAGGTCGAGACCCAGGTAGAACAGGTCGAGACCCAAGTAGAACAGGTCGAGACCCAGGTAGAACAGGTCGAGACCCAGGTAGAACAGGTCTAGTCCCAATTAGAACAGGTCGAGACCCAAGTAGAACAGGTCGAGACCCAATTAGAACAGGTCGAGACCCAAGTAGAACAGGTCGAGACCCAGGTAGAACAGGTCGAGATCCCAGTAGAACAGGTCGAGACCCAGGTAGAACAGGTCGAGACCCAGGTGGAACAGGTCGAGACCCAAGTAGAACAGGTCGAGACCCAGGTGGAACAGGTCGAGACCCAGGTAGAACAGGTGGAGACCCAGGTAGAACAGGTGGAGACCCAGGTGGAACAGGTCGAGACCCAGGTGGAACAGGTCGAGACCCAGGTGGAACAGGTCGAGACCCAGGTGGAACAGGTCGAGACCCAGGTGGAACAGGTCGAGACCCAAGTAGAACAGGTCGAGATCCAGGTGGAACAGGTCGAGACCCAGGTGGAACAGGTCGAGACCCAGGTGGAACAGGTCGAGTCTCGAGTCAAGTCCAAGCCATGACCCAGGTAGAACAGGTCAAGACCCAGGTAGAACAGGTCGAGACCCAGGTAGAACAGGTCGAGACCCAGGTAGAACAGGTCGAGTCTCGAGTCAAGTCCAAGCCAAGACCCATGTAGAACAGGTCGAGACCCAAGTAGAACAGGTCGAGACCCAAGTAGAACAGGTTGAGACCCAAGTAGAACAGGCTGAGACCCAGGTAGAACAGGTCGAGACCCAGGTAGAACAGGTCGAGACCCAAGTAGAACAGGCCGAGACCCAGGTAAGACAGGTCGAGACCCAGGTAGAACAGGTCGAGTCTCGAGTCAAGTCCAAGCCAAGACCCAGGTAGAACAGGTCGAGGTAAAGTAGAACAGGTGGAGTCTCGAGTCAAGTCCAAGTTTAGCATTTTAAGAGCAAATCAAGTCAAGTGACACGTTTTTCCAAGTCAAGTCTCAAGTCAAGTCTCAAGTCAAGTAAAACAAAAATCTTTACAGCAACTTGTTCAAATACAAACCTCTGTCTATTTATTGAGGCTACCAGACAGCCCTTTTCATTATTTTGTCTACAACACATTTGGATTATGTGATAATACATTTTAACAACAAATTCCAAATGCATAAGTAAATTGTAAATGTCCAGCAACTTTGACATACCAAAAGACCAGCAGGCCTATGCCAGTAGTTGTTGTTCGATGTCTGCCCCATTGCTGGTGAGCAAAGTAGACGTTTCTATTCTTGATCACCAAACAGGTTTTGGAGCTGGATATTCCTTTATGGCAATCCTCTCTCCCTACGATGTGATGTTTCTGCTGCACCCGGTCCTATAGCTGTACAGCAGAGGAAGAAGCTACACAGGTGAGGGTGAATACCAGGATGGTTGCCATGGAGATTAGTATTGGTTGTCTTGGAGACAGGAGGGTTTAGAGGACAGGAGACAGGAGGGTGTAGAGGACAGGAGACAGGAGACAGGAGGTGTAGAGGACTGGGGACAGGAGGGTGTAGAGGACAGGAGACAGGAGGGGTGTAGAGGACAGGAGACAGAAGGGGTGAGGGAGACAGGAGGGTGTAGAGGGACAGGAGGGTGTAGAGGACAGGAGACAGGAGGGGTAGAGGACAGGAGGGAGTAGAGGACAGGAGACAGGAGGGTGTAGAGGACAGGAGACAGGAGGGTGTAGAGGACAGGAGGGTGTAGAGGACAGGAGGGTGTAGAGGACAGGGGACAGGAGGGTGTAGAGGACAGGACAGGAGGATGTAGAGGACAGGGAGGGTGTAGAGACAGGAGACAGGAGACAGGAGGGTGTAGAGGACAGGAGACAGGAGGGTGTAGAGGACAGGAGACAGGAGGGTGTAGAGGACAGGAGACAGGAGGGTTTAGAGGACAGGAGACAGGAGACAGGAGACAGGAGGGTGTAGAGGACTGGGGACAGGAGGGTGTAGAGGACAGGAGGGAGGGTGTAGAGGACAGGAGGGAGGGTGTAGAGGACAGGAGACAGGAGGGTAGTAGAGGACAGGAGACAGGAGGTGTAGAGGACATGAGACAGGAGGATGTAGAGGACAGGAGACAGGAGGGTGTAGAGGACAGGAGACAGGAGGGTGTAGAGGACAGGAGAGAGGACAGGAGACAGGAGGGTGTAGAGGACAGGAGACAGGAGGGTGTAGAGGACAGGAGACAGGAGGGTGTAGAGGACAGGAGACAGGAGGGATGTAGAGGACAGGGGACAGGAGGTGTAGAGGACAGGAGACAGGAGGGTGTAGAGGACAGGAGACAGGAGGGTTTAGAGGATAGGAGACAGGAGACAGGAGGTGTAGAGGACTGGGGACAGGAGGGTGTAGAGGACAGGAGGGTGTAGAGGACAGGAGGGTGTAGAGGACAGGAGACAGGAGGGTGTAGAGGACAGGAGACAGGAGGGTGTAGAGGACAGGAGACAGGAGGGTGTAGAGGACAGGAGACAGGAGGATGTAGAGGACAGGAAATAGGAGGGTGTAGAGGACAGGAGACAGGAGGGTGTAGAGGACAGGAGACAGGAGGGTGTAGAGGACAGGAGACAGGAGGGTGTAGAGGACAGGAGACAGGAGGGTGTAGAGGACAGGAGACAGGAGGGTGTAGAGGACAGGAGACAGGAGGGTTTAGAGGAGGAGACAGGAGGGTAGAGGACAGGAGACAGGAGGTGTAGAGGACAGGAGACAGGAGGTGTAGAGGACAGGAGACAGGAGACAGGAGGTGTAGAGGACATGAGACAGGAGGGTGTAGAGGACAGGAGAAAGACAGGAGGGTGTAGAGGACAGGAGACAGGAGGGTGTAGAGGACAGGAGACAGGAGGGTGTAGAGGACAGGAGACAGGAGGGTGTAGAGGACAGGAGACAGGAGGTGTAGAGGACAGGAGGGTGTAAGAGGACAGGAGACAGGAGGGTGTAGAGGACAGGAGGGTGTAGAGGACAGGAGGGTTTAGAGGACAGGAGGGTGTAGAGGACAGGAGACAGGAGGGTGTAGAGGACATGAGACAGGAGGATGTAGAGGACAGGAAATAGGAGGTGTAGAGGGATGCTTTTGGTCAATATAATACACAGAGAAACCATGACTCTGCTGGTTAATATAATACACAGAGAAACCATGACTCTGCTGGTCAAGATAATACACAGAGAAACCATGACTCTGTTGGTCAATATAATACACAGAGAAACCATGACTCTGCTGGTCAATATAATACACAGAGAAACCATGACTCTGCTGGTCAATATAATACACAGAGAAACCATGACTCTGCTGGTCAATATAATACACAGAGAAACCATGACTCTGCTGGTCAAGATAATACACAGAGAAACCATGACTCTGTTGGTCAATATAATACACAGAGAAACCATGACTCTGCTGGTCAATATAATACACAGAGAAACCATGACTCTGTTGGTCAATATAATACACAGAGAAACCATGACTCTGCTGGTCAATATAATATACAGAGAAACCATGACTCTGCTGGTCAATATAATACACAGAGAAACCATGACTCTGCTGGTCAATATAATACACAGAGAAACCATGACTCTGTTGGTCAATATAATACACAGAGAAACCATGACTCTGCTGGTCAATATAATACACAGAGAAACCATGACTCTGCTGGTCAATATAATACACAGAGAAACCATGACTCTGCTGGTCAATATAATACACAGAGAAACCATGACTCTGCTGGTCAATATAATACACAGAGAAACCATGACACTGCTGGTCAATATAATACACAGAGAAACCATGACTTCCCTCTGGTTCCTTTAGCTGTGATTTCAGCTGATCCGTCTGTCCTCACTTCTGTAGTTCCAGTCCTGTTCTTTGATGTTACAGCCTTTCTGACTGAGACTGGAGACCTGAGCATGGCAGCTACAGTATATAGAAACGACCTCTGTTACCGGTGCCGCATCTTAATTTGACCCAGGGTTTTTACAGCAGGAAAATAATCCTGCAGGAACAGGGAATGTTATTTGTTATGTGGATTATAATTAAATGGACATTATTTTTGTAGGGGTTGATACGTTTTTAGTTCATTAAGACAAATCAAGTTTGAAATTTTAAGTGGCTCCCTTTTTAACCCCCTTGAGTCGATCGACACACCGGTAGGGTGGTCTAAGTTCCAATCAAAATCCTTCATTTAGAGAGAGATGTCTGTTTTTTTTTTTATTGGATCTGTCTCAAAACCACCGCATCCGACCGATGTCACACGTTCTGAGGTGAAAGGTGACAGAGAGGTGTTTGTCAGACCAGGAGACATCCCATCTGAGGTGAAAGGTGACAGAGAGGTGTTGGTCAGACCAGGAGACATCCCATCTGAGGTGAAAGGTGACAGAGGTGTTGGTCAGACCAGGAGACATCCCATCTGAGGTGAAAGAACAGGAGAGGTGTTTATCAGACCAGGAGACATCCCATCTGAGGTGAAAGGTGACAGAACTAGAGTGGTGTTGGTCAGACCAGGAGACATCCCATCTGAGGTGAAAGGTGACAGAACTGATGTGTTATCAGACCAGGAGACATCCCATCTGAGGTGAAAGAACAGAGAGGTGTTGGTCAGACCAGGAGACATCCCATCTGAGGTGAAAGGTGACAGAGCGGTGTTTGTCAGACCAGGAGACATCCCATCTGAGGTGAAAGGTGACAGAACTAGAGAGGTGTTTGTCAGACCAGGAGACATCCCATCTGAGGTGAAAGGTGACAGAACTAGGTGTTGGTCAGACCAGGAGACATCCCATCTGAGGTGAAAGGTGACAGAGCTAGAGAGGTGTTTGTCAGACCAGGAGACATCCCATCTGAGGTGAAAGGTGACAGAACTAGAACAGACCAGGACACATCCCATCTGAGGTGAAAGGTGACAGAACTAGAGAGGTGTTTGTCAGACCAGGAGACATCCCATCTGAGGTGAAAGGTGACAGAACTAGAGCGGTGTTGGTCAGACCAGGAGACATCCCATCTGAGGTGAAAGGTGACAGAACTAGAGAGGTGTTGGTCAGACCAGGAGACATCCCATCTGAGGTGAAAGGTGACAGAACTAGAGAGGTGTTTGTCAGACCAGGAGACATCCCATCTGAGGTGAAAGGTGACAGAACTAGAGAGGTGTTTATCAGACCAGGAGACATCCCGGAAATGGTCTTCTGATGTAAATGTCTGTGGTGTCCAAACGGTTTGACCTACGAACTTCCCTTGTGACCCGTTCTATGGAAAGAGGAGACTCACGAACACCATGAGTGTTCGACCCCACAAGTGTCACATGACTCGTCTGAAGGTAACCAGAACCAGTTAAAAAACGAATAGAAGTATGAAGGTAGATTTGTGCCGACCCCAATGTTTTTAAAAAGTATTTCCTGAGTTGTCTCTCTCTCTCTCTCTCTCTCTCTCTCTCTCTCTCTCTCTCTCTCTCTCTCTCTCTCTCTCTCTCTCTCTCTCTCTCTTTCTCTCTCTCTCTCTCTCTCTCTCTCTCTCTCTCTCTCTCTCTCTCTCTCTCTCTCTCTCTCTTTCTCTCTCTCTCTCTCTCTCTTTCTCTCTCTCTCTCTCTCTCTCTCTCTCTCCTTCTCTCTCTTTCTCTCTCCCTCTCTCTCTCTCTCTCTCTCTCTCTCTATCTCTCTCTTTCTCTCTCAGATACTCACTGCAGTGCACAGGTGCTTCCAGCGTCCATACAGTGTTTTTGGGACGTTATTGGATACAGTATCAAGTGTATCATATCAGATCTTTTGGGACTGAACAGCATTATTAGGAATAGTTAGTTTCAGTATCTTCAATGGGAGTTTCTCAATATTCCCCAGCTGCTAGTTTCAGTTCCCAGTGTGGTGGTGTGGTGTGGGTTAACACTGTGGAGTGTGGTGGTGGGTTTAACACTGTGGTCTCTCCCAGTATGGTGGTGTGGGTTAACACTGTGGACTCTCCCAGTGGGTGGTGTGGGTTAACACTGGACTCTCCCAGTATGGTGGTGTGGAGTTAACACTGTGGACTCTCCCAGTATGGTGGTGTGGGTTAACACTGTGGAC
>NW_026286505.1:0-4000 GCF_023373465.1 Oncorhynchus keta | reverse complement strand
CATCCAGAGGTGGGTCATCATCCGGTATACCATCCAGATGTTGGTCATCATCCGGTATACCATCCAGAGGTTGGTCATCATCCGGTATACCATCTAGAGGTTGGTCATCATCTGGTATACCATCCAGAGTGGGTCGTCATCTGGTATACCATCCAGAGGTTGATCATCATCTGGTATACCATCCAGAGTGGGTCGTCATCTGGTATACCATCCAGAGGTTGATCATCATCTGGTATACCATCCAGAGTGGGTCATCATCTGGTATACCATCCAGAGGTTGGTCATCATCTGGTATACCATCCAGAGTGGGTCATCACCTGGTATACCATCCAGAGGTTGGTCATCACCTGGTATACCATCCAGAGGTTGGTCATCACCTGGTATACCATCCAGAGTGGGTCGTCACCTGGTATACCATCCAGAGTGGGTCATCACCTGGTATACCATCCAGAGGTTGGTCATCATCTGGTATACCATCCAGAGGTTGGTCATCATCTGGTATACCATCCAGAGGTTGGTCATCATCTGGTATACCATCCAGAGGTTGGTCATCATCTGGTATACCATCCAGAGGTTGGTCATCATCTGGTATACCATCCAGAGGTTGGTCATCATCTGGTATACCATCCAGAGGTTGGTCATCATCTGGTATACCATCCAGAGGTTGGTCGTCATCTGGTATACCATCCAGAGGTTGGTCATCATCTGGTATACCATCTAGAGGTTGGTCATCATCTGGTATACCATCTAGAGGTTGGTCATCATCTGGTATACCATCTAGAGGTTGGTCATCATCTGGTATACCATCCAGAGTGGGTCATCATCTGGTATACCATCCAGAGGTTGGTCGTCACCTGGTATACCATCCAGAGGTTGATCATCATCTGGTATACCATCCAGAGGTTGGTCATCATCTGGATGGTATACCATCCAGAGGTTGGTCATCATCTGGTATACCATCCAGAGGTTGGTCATCATCTGGTATACCATCCAGAGGTTGGTCATCATCTGGTATACCATCCAGAGGTTGGTCATCATCTGGTATACCATCCAGAGGTTGGTCGTCACCTGGTATACCATCCAGAGGTTGATCATCATCTGGTATACCATCCAGAGGTTGATCATCATCTGGTATACCATCTAGAGGTTGGTCATCATCTGGTATACCATCCAGAGTGGGTCGTCATCTGGTATACCATCCAGAGGTTGATCATCATCCGGTATACCATCCAGAGTGGGTCATCATCTGGTATACCATCCAGAGGTTGGTCATCATCTGGTATACCATCCAGAGGTTGGTCATCATCTGGTATACCATCTAGAGGTTGGTCATCATCTGGTATACCATCCAGAGTGGGTCGTCATCTGGTATACCATCCAGAGGTTGATCATCATCTGGTATACCATCCAGAGGTGGGTCATCATCTGGTATACCATCCAGAGTGGGTCATCATCTGGTATACCATCCAGAGGTGGGTCATCATCTGGTATACCATCCAGAGTGGGTCATCATCTGGTATACCATCCAGAGGTTGGTCATCATCTGGTATACCATCCAGAGTGGGTCATCATCTGGTATACCATCCAGAGGTGGGTCGTCATCTGGTATACCATCCAGAGGTTGGTCATCATCTGGTATACCATCCAGAGGTTGGTCATCATCTGGTATACCATCCAGAGGTTGGTCATCATCTGGTATACCATCCAGAGGTTGGTCATCATCTGGTATACCATCCAGAGGTTGGTCATCATCTGGTATACCATCCAGAGGTTGGTCATCATCTGGTATACCATCCAGAGGTTGGTCATCATCTGGTATACCATCCAGAGGTTGGTCATCATCTGGTATACCATCCAGAGGTTGGTCATCATCTGGTATACCATCCAGAGGTTGGTCATCATCTGGTATACCATCCAGAGGTTGGTCATCATCTGGTATACCATCCAGAGGTTGGTCATCATCTGGTATACCATCCAGAGGTTGGTCATCATCTGGTATACCATCCAGAGGTTGGTCATCATCTGGTATACCATCCAGAGGTTGGTCGTCATCTGGTATACCATCCAGAGGTTGATCATCATCTGGTATACCATCCAGAGGTTGATCATCATCTGGTATACCATCTAGAGGTTGGTCATCATCTGGTATACCATCCAGAGTGGGTCGTCATCTGGTATACCATCCAGAGGTTGATCATCATCTGGTATACCATCCAGAGTGGGTCATCATCCGGTATACCATCCAGAGGTTGGTCATCATCTGGTATACCATCCAGAGGTTGGTCATCATCTGGTATACCATCTAGAGGTTGGTCATCATCTGGTATACCATCCAGAGTGGGTCGTCATCTGGTATACCATCCAGAGGTTGGTCATCATCTGGTATACCATCCAGAGTGGGTCATCATCTGGTATACCATCCAGAGGTGGGTCATCATCTGGTATACCATCCAGAGTGGGTCATCATCTGGTATACCATCCAGAGTGGGTCATCATCTGGTATACCATCCAGAGGTTGGTCATCATCTGGTATACCATCCAGAGGTTGGTCATCATCTGGTATACCATCCAGAGTGGGTCATCATCTGGTATACCATCCAGAGGTTGATCATCATCTGGTATACCATCCAGAGGTTGGTCATCATCTGGTATACCATCCAGAGGTTGGTCATCATCTGGTATACCATCCAGAGGTTGGTCATCATCTGGTATACCATCTAGAGGTTGGTCATCATCTGGTATACCATCCAGAGTGGGTCGTCATCTGGTATACCATCCAGAGGTTGATCATCATCTGGTATACCATCCAGAGTGGGTCGTCATCTGGTATACCATCCAGAGTGGGTCATCATCTGGTATACCATCCAGAGTGGGTCATCATCTGGTATACCATCCAGAGTGGGTCATCATCTGGTATACCATCCAGAGGTTGGTCATCATCTGGTATACCATCCAGAGTGGGTCATCACCTGGTATACCATCCAGGGTGGGTCGTCACCTGGTATACCATCCAGAGGTTGGTCATCATCTGGTATACCATCCAGAGGTTGGTCATCATCTGGTATACCATCCAGAGGTTGGTCATCATCTGGTATACCATCCAGAGGTTGGTCATCATCTGGTATACCATCCAGAGGTTGGTCATCATCTGGTATACCATCCAGAGGTTGGTCATCATCTGGTATACCATCCAGAGGTTGGTCATCATCTGGTATACCATCCAGAGGTTGGTCATCATCTGGTATACCATCCAGAGGTTGGTCATCATCTGGTATACCATCCAGAGGTTGGTCGTCATCTGGTATACCATCCAGAGGTTGGTCGTCATCTGGTATACCATCCAGAGGTTGGTCATCATCTGGTATACCATCTAGAGGTTGGTCATCATCTGGTATACCATCTAGAGGTTGGTCATCATCTGGTATACCATCTAGAGGTTGGTCATCATCTGGTATACCATCCAGAGGTTGGTCATCATCTGGTATACCATCCAGAGGTTGGTCGTCACCTGGTATACCATCCAGAGGTTGATCATCATCTGGTATACCATCCAGAGGTTGGTCATCATCTGGATGGTATACCATCCAGAGGTTGGTCATCATCTGGATGGTATACCATCCAGAGGTTGGTCATCATCTGGTATACCATCTAGAGGTTGGTCATCATCTGGTATACCATCTAGAGGTTGGTCATCATCTGGTATACATTCTAGAGGTTGGTCATCATCTGGTATACCATCCAGAGTGGGTCATCATCTGGTATACCATCCAGAGGTTGATCATCATCCGGTATACCATCCAGAGTGGGTCATCATCCGGTATACCATCCAGAGGTTGGTCGTCACCTGGTATACCATCCAGAGGTTGGTCGTCACCTGGTATACCATCCAGAGGTTGATCATCATCTGGTATACCATCCAGAGGTTGATCATCATCTGGTATACCATCCAGAGGTTGATCATCATCTGGTATACCATCTAGAGGTTGGTCATCATCTGGTA
>NW_026286504.1:0-13564 GCF_023373465.1 Oncorhynchus keta | reverse complement strand
ACGCTAGATGAGGCTGAGTTACTAACTTCACCATCCAAAGGGTGAGTAATAACTTCACCATCCAAAGGGTAATTAATAACTTCACCATCCAAAGGGTAATTAATAACTTCACCATCCAAAGGGTCATTAATAACTTCACCATCCAAAGGGTAATTAATAACTTCACCATCCAAAGGGTAATTAATAACTTCACCATCCAAAGGGTCATTAATAACTTCACCATCCAAAGGGTAATTAATAACTTCACCATCCAAAGGGTCATTAATAACTTCACCATCCAAAGGGTCATTAATAACTTCACCATCCAAAGGGTGAGTAATAACTTCCCCATCCAAAGGGTAATTAATAACTTCACCATCCAAAGGGTGAGTAATAACTTCACCATCCATAGGTAATTAATAATTCATCGTTCAAAGGGTGAGTAATAACTTCACCATCCAAAGGGTAATTAATAACTTCACCATCCAAAGGGTAATTAATAACTTCACCATCCAAAGGGTAATTAATAACTTCACCATCCAAATGGTCATTAATAACTTCCCCATCCAAAGGGTAATTAATAACTTCACCATCTAAAGGGTCATTAATAACTTCACTATCCAAAGGGTGAGTAATAATCTTCACCATCCAAAGGGTAATTAATAACTTCACCATCTAAAGGGTCATTAATAACTTCACCATCAAGGGTAATTAATAACTTCACCATCAAGGGTGAGTAATAACTTCACCATCAAAGGGTCATTAATAACTTCACCATCAAAGGGTCATTAATAACTTCACCATCTAAAGGGACATTAATAACTTCACCATCCAAAGGGTAATTAATAACTTCACCATCCAAGGGTAATTAATAACTTCACCATCCAAGGTGAGTAATAACTTCACCATCCAAAGGGTAATTAATAACTTCACCATCCAAAGGGTGAGTACAATTCACCATCTAAAGGGTCATTTAATAACTTCACCATCCAAAGGGTGAGTAATAACTTCACCATCTAAAGGGTCATTAATAACTTCACCATCCAAAGGGTGAGTAATAACTTCACCATCTAAAGGGTCATTAATAACTTCACCATCCAAAGGGTCATTAATAACTTCACCATCCAAAGGGTCATTAATAACTTCACCATCAAAGGGTAATTAATAACTTCACCATCCAAAGGGTCATTAATAACTTCACCATCAAAGGTGAGTAATAACTTCACCATCCAAAGGGTAATTAATAACTTCACCATCCAAAGGGTAATTAATAACTTCACCATCCAAAGGGTAATTAATAACTTCACCATCCAAATGGTCATTAATAACTTCCCCATCCAAAGGGTAATAAATAACTTCACCATCTAAAGGGTCATTAATAACTTCACCATCCAAAGGGTGAGTAATAACTTCACCATCCAAAGGGTAATTAATAACTTCACCATCTAAAGGGTCATTAATAACTTCACCATCCAAAGGGTAATTAATAACTTCACCATCCAAGGGTGAGTAATAACTTCACCATCCAAAGGGTAATTAATAACTTCACCTTCCAAAGGGTAATTAATAACTTCACCATCCAAAGGGTAATTAATAACTTCACCATCCAAAGGGTCATTAATAACTTCACCATCCAAAGGGTCATTAATAACTTCACCATCCAAAGGGTGAGTAATAACTTCCCCATCCAAAGGGTAATTAATAACTTCACCATCCAAAGGGTGAGTAATAACTTCCCCATCCAAAGGGTGAGTAATAACTTCACCATCCAAAGGGTCATTAATAACTTCACCATCCAAAGGGTCATTAATAACTTCACCATCCAAAGGGTCATTAATAACTTCACCATCCAAAGGGTAATTAATAACTTCACCATCCAAAGGGTGATTAATAACTTCACCATCCAAGGGTGAGTAATAACTTCACCATCCAAAGGGTAATTAATAACTTCACCATCCAAAGGGTAATTAATAACTTCACCATCCAAAGGGTGAGTAATAACTTCACCATCCAAAGGGTGAGTAATAACTTCACCATCCAAAGGGTAATTAATAACTTCCCCATCCAAAGGGTGAGTAATAACTTCACCATCCAAAGGGTCATTAATAACTTCACCATCCAAAGGGTCATTAATAACTTCACCATCCAAAGGGTAATTACTAACTTCACCATCCAAAGGGTAATTAATAACTTCACCATCCAAAGGGTAATTAATAACTTCACCATCCAAAGGGTAATTAATAACTTCACCATCCAAAGGGTAATTAATAACTTCACCATTCATTAATAACTTCACCATCCAAAGGGTCATTAATAACTTCACCATCCAAAGGGTAATTAATAACTTCACCATCCAAAGGGTAATTAATAACTTCACCATCCAAAGGGTAATTAATAACTTCACCATCCAAAGGGTAATTAATAACTTCACCATCCAAAGGGTAATTAATAACTTCCCCATCCAAAGGGTAATTAATAACTTCACCATCCAAAGGGTGAGTAATCACTTCACCATCCAAAGGGTAATTAATAACTTCACCATCCAAAGGGTAATTAATAACTTCCCCATCCAAGGGTAATTAATAACTTCACCATCCAAAGGGTCATTAATAACTTAACCATCCAAAGGGTAATTAATAACTTCACCATCTAAAGGGTCATTAATAACTTCACCATCTAAAGGGTAATTAATAACTTCACCATCCAAAGGGTAATTAATAACTTCACCATCCAAAGGGTAATTAATAACTTCACCATCCAAAGGGTGAGTAATAACTTCACCATCCAAAGGGTAATTAATAACTTCACCATCCAAAGGGTAATTAATAACTTCACCATCCAAAGGGTAATTAATAACTTCACCATCCAAAGGGTGAGTAATAACTTCACCATCAAAGGGTAATTAATAACTTCACCATCCAAAGGGTAATTAATAACTTCACCATCCAAGGGTGAGTAATAACTTCACCATCCAAAGGGTCATTAATAACTTCACCATCCAAAGGGTCATTAATAACTTCACCATCTAAAGGGTCATTAATAACTTCACCATCCAAAGGGTAATTAATAACTTCACCATCCAAAGGGTAATTAATAACTTCACCATCCAAAGGGTGAGTAATAACTTCACCATCCAAAGGGTAATTAATAACTTCACCATCCAAAGGGTGAGTAATAACTTCACCATCTAAAGGGTCATTAATAACTTCACCATCCAAAGGTGAGTAATAACTTCACCATCTAAAGGGTCATTAATAACTTCACCATCCAAAGGGTGAGTAATAACTTCACCATCTAAAGGGTCATTAATAACTTCACCATCCAAAGGGTCATTAATAACTTCACCATCCAAAGGGTCATTAATAACTTCACCATCCAAAGGGTAATTAATAACTTCACCATCCAAAGGGTCATTAATAACTTCACCATCCAAAGGGTGAGTAATAACTTCACCATCCAAAGGGTAATTAATAACTTCACCATCCAAAGGGTGAGTAATAACTTCACCATCCAAAGGGTAATTAATAACTTCACCATCCAAAGGGTAATTAATAACTTCACCATCCAAAGGGTAATTAATAACTTCACCATCCAAATGGTCATTAATAACTTCCCCATCCAAAGGGTAATTAATAACTTCACCATCTAAAGGGTCATTAATAACTTCACCATCCAAAGGGTGAGTAATAACTTCACCATCCAAGGGTAATTAATAACTTCACCATCTAAAGGGTCATTAATAACTTCACCATCCAAAGGGTAATTAATAACTTCACCATCCAAAGGGTGAGTAATAACTTCACCATCCAAAGGGTAATTAATAACTTCACCATCCAAAGGGTAATTAATAACTTCACCATCCAAAGGGTAATTAATAACTTCACCATCCAAAGGGTAATTAATAACTTCACCATCCAAAGGGTCATTAATAACTTCACCATCCAAAGGGTAATTAATAACTTCACCATCCAAAGGGTAATTAATAACTTCACCATCCAAAGGGTCATTAATAACTTCACCATCCAAAGGGTGAGTAATAACTTCACCATCCAAAGGGTCATTAATAACTTCACCATCCAAAGGGTAATTAATAACTTCACCATCCAAAGGGTCATTAATAACTTCACCATCCAAAGGGTGAGTAATAACTTCACCATCCAAAGGGTAATTAATAACTTCACCATCCAAAGGGTGAGTAATAACTTCACCATCCAAAGGGTAATTAATAACTTCACCATCCAAAGGGTAATTAATAACTTCACCATCCAAAGGGTGAGTAATAACTTCACCATCCAAAGGGTGAGTAATAACTTCACCATCCAAAGGGTAATTAATAACTTCACCATCCAAAGGGTGATTAATAACTTCACCATCCAAAGGGTAATTAATAACTTCACCATCCAAAGGGTCATTAATAACTTCACCATCCAAAGGGTAATTAATAACTTCACCATCCAAAGGGTCATTAATAACTTCACCATCCAAAGGGTAATTAATAACTTCACCATCCAAAGGGTAATTAATAACTTCACCATCCAAAGGGTAATTAATAACTTCACCATCCAAAGGGTCATTAATAACTTCACCATCCAAAGGGTCATTAATAACTTCACCATCCAAAGGGTCATTAATAACTTCACCATCCAAAGGGTCATTAATAACTTCACCATCCAAAGGGTCATTAATAACTTCACCATCCAAAGGGTCATTAATAACTTCACCATCCAAAGGGTAATTAATAACTTCACCATCCAAAGGGTAATTAATAACTTCACCATCCAAAGGGTAATTAATAACTTCACCATCCAAAGGGTAATTAATAACTTCACCATCCAAAGGGTAATTAATAACTTCACCATCCAAAGGGTAATTAATAACTTCACCATCCAAAGGGTCATTAATAACTTCACCATCCAAAGGGTAATTAATAACTTCCCCATCCAAAGGGTAATTAATAACTTCACCATCCAAAGGGTCATTAATAACTTAACCATCCAAAGGGTAATTAATAACTTCACCATCTAAAGGGTCATTAATAACTTCACCATCTAAAGGGTAATTAATAACTTCACCATCCAAAGGGTAATTAATAACTCCACCATCCAAAGGGTAATTAATAACTTCACCATCCAAAGGGTGAGTAATAACTTCACCATCCAAAGGGTAATTAATAACTTCACCATCCAAAGGGTCATTAATAACTTCACCATCCAAAGGGTCATTAATAACTTCACCATCCAAAGGGTGAGTAATAACTTCCCCATCCAAAGGGTAATTAATAACTTCACCATCCAAAGGGTAAGTAATAACTTCCCCATCCAAAGGGTGAGTAATAACTTCACCATCCAAAGGGTCATTAATAACTTCACCATCCAAAGGGTCATTAATAACTTCACCATCCAAAGGGTCATTAATAACTTCACCATCCAAAGGGTAATTAATAACTTCACCATCCAAAGGGTAATTAATAACTTCACCATCCAAAGGGTGAGTAATAACTTCACCATCCAAAGGGTAATTAATAACTTCACCATCCAAAGGGTGAGTAATAACTTCACCATCTAAAGGGTCATTAATAACTTCACCATCCAAAGGGTGAGTAATAACTTCACCATCTAAAGGGTCATTAATAACTTCACCATCCAAAGGGTGAGTAATAACTTCACCATCTAAAGGGTCATTAATAACTTCACCATCCAAAGGGTAATTAATAACTTCACCATCCAAAGGGTCATTAATAACTTCACCATCCAAAGGGTAATTAATAACTTCACCATCCAAAGGGTCATTAATAACTTCACCATCCAAAGGGTGAGTAATAACTTCACCATCCAAAGGGTAATTAATAACTTCACCATCCAAAGGGTAATTAATAACTTCACCATCCAAAGGGTAATTAATAACTTCACCATCCAAATGGTCATTAATAACTTCCCCATCCAAAGGGTAATTAATAACTTCACCATCTAAAGGGTCATTAATAACTTCACCATCCAAAGGGTGAGTAATAACTTCACCATCCAAAGGGTAATTAATAACTTCACCATCTAAAGGGTCATTAATAACTTCACCATCCAAAGGGTAATTAATAACTTCACCATCCAAAGGGTGAGTAATAACTTCACCATCCAAAGGGTAATTAATAACTTCACCTTCCAAAGGGTAATTAATAACTTCACCATCCAAAGGGTAATTAATAACTTCACCATCCAAAGGGTAATTAATAACTTCACCATCCAAGGGTCATTAATAACTTCACCATCCAAAGGGTGAGTAATAACTTCACCATCCAAAGGGTAATTAATAACTTCACCATCCAAAGGGTGAGTAATAACTTCACCATCCAAAGGGTGAGTAATAACTTCACCATCCAAAGGGTGATAATAACTTCACCATCCAAAGGGTAATTAATAACTTCACCATCCAAAGGGTCATTAATAACTTCACCATCCAAAGGGTGAGTAATAACTTCACCATCCAAAGGGTAATTAATAACTTCACCATCCAAGGGTGAGTAATAACTTCACCATCCAAAGGGTAATTAATAACTTCACCATCCAAAGGGTAATTAATAACTTCACCATCCAAAGGGTGAGTAATAACTTCACCATCCAAAGGGTGAGTAATAACTTCACCATCCAAAGGGTAATTAATAACTTCACCATCCAAAGGGTGAGTAATAACTTCACCATCCAAAGGGTAATTAATAACTTCACCATCAAAGGGTCATTAATAACTTCACCATCCAAGGGTAATTAATAACTTCACCATCCAAAGGGTCATTAATAACTTCACCATCCAAAGGGTCATTAATAACTTCACCATCCAAAGGGTAATTAATAACTTCACCATCCAAAGGGTCATTAATAACTTCACCATCCAAAGGGTGAGTAATAACTTCACCATCCAAAGGGTGAGTAATAACTTCACCATCCAAAGGGTAATTAATAACTTCACCATCCAAAGGGTAATTAATAACTTCACCATCCAAAGGGTAATTAATAACTTCACCATCCAAAGGGTCATTAATAACTTCACCATCCAAAGGGTAATTAATAACTTCACCATCCAAAGGGTCATTAATAACTTCACCATCCAAAGGGTAATTAATAACTTCACCATCCAAAGGGTAATTAATAACTTCACCATCCAAAGGGTAATTAATAACTTCACCATCCAAAGGGTCATTAATAACTTCACCATCCAAAGGGTCATTAATAACTTCACCATCCAAAGGGTCATTAATAACTTCACCATCCAAAGGGTAATTAATAACTTCACCATCCAAAGGGTAATTAATAACTTCACCATCCAAAGGGTAATTAATAACTTCACCATCCAAAGGGTAATTAATAACTTCACCATCCAAAGGGTAATTAATAACTTCACCATCCAAAGGGTAATTAATAACTTCACCATCCAAAGGGTAATTAATAACTTCACCATCCAAAGGGTAATTAATAACTTCACCATCCAAAGGGTAATTAATAACTTCACCATCCAAAGGGTCATTAATAACTTCACCATCCAAAGGGTAATTAATAACTTCACCATCCAAAGGGTCATTAATAACTTCACCATCTAAAGGGTAATTAATAACTTCACCATCCAAAGGGTAATTAATAACTTCACCATCCAAAGGGTAATTAATAACTTCACCATCCAAAGGGTGAGTAATAACTTCACCATCAAAGGGTAATTAATAACTTCACCATCCAAAGGGTAATTAATAACTTCACCATCCAAAGGGTAATTAATAACTTCACCATCCAAAGGGTGAGTAATAACTTCACCATCCAAAGGGTAATTAATAACTTCACCATCCAAAGGGTAATTAATAACTTCACCATCCAAAGGGTGAGTAATAACTTCACCATCCAAAGGGTGAGTAATAACTTCACCATCCAAAGGGTGAGTAATAACTTCACCATCCAAAGGGTGAGTAATAACTTCACCGTGCTCAAAGAGATATTCAACGTCTGCTTTATGTTTTACCAATAGGTGAACATTGGAAAACCTCCCTGGTTGAATCTGTGTTTGTAATTCACTGCTCGACTGAGGGACGTTACAGACAATTGTATGTGTGGAGTACAGAGATTATTTATTTTAATGACTACCTCATGTTAAACACTATTATCACACACAGTGTGAGTCCCTGATGTGACTAAAAAATAGTTTTATTCTTGAACTCTGGATGCTTGTTCTAGAGAAAGAGATCTTCTGTTGAATCTGACAATTAATCTTAATGGTTGTACAGTCGTCTCAAATAAAACTGTGAAGGACCTCGGCGTTACTCTGGACCCTGATCTCTCTTTTGAAGAACATATCAAGACCATTTCGAGGACAGCTTTTTTCCATCTACGTAATATTGCAAAAATCAGAAACTTTCTGTCCAAAAATGATGGTACTTTCCGGCTACCCGGATAAAGCACTAAATAAACTTCAGTTAGTGCTAAATATGGCTGCTAGAATCCTGACTAGAACCAAAAGATTTGATCATATTACTCCAGTGCTAGACTCCCTACACTGGCTTCCTGACAAGGCAAGGGCTGATTTCAAGGTTTTACTGCTAACCTTTTATTTCACCTTTATTTAACCAGGTAGGCTAGTTGAGAACAAGTTCTCATTTGCAACTGCGACCTGGCCAAGATAAAGCATAGCAGTGTGAACAGACAACACAGAGTTACACATGGAGTAAACAATTAACTAGTCAATAACACAGTAGAAAAAAATGGGCAATCTATATACAATGTGTGCAAAAGGCATGAGGAGGTAGGCGAATAATACAATTTTGCAGATTAACACTGGAGTGATAAATGATCAGATGGTCATGTACAGGTAGAGATATTGGTGTGCAAAAGAGCAGAAAAGTAAAGAAATAAAAACAGTATAAAAACAGTATGGGAATGAGGTAGGTGAAAATGGGTGGGCTATTTACCTATAGACTATGTACAGCTGCAGCGATCGGTTAGCTGCTCGGATAGCTGATGTTTGAAGTTGGTGAGGGAGATAAAAGTCTCCAACTTCAGCGATTTTGCAATTCGTTCCAGTCACAGGCAGCAGAGTACTGGAACGAAAGGCGGCCAAATGAGGTGTTGGCTTTAGGGATGATCAGTGAGATACACCTGCTGGAGCGCGTGCTGCGGATGGGTGTTGCCATCGTGACCAGTGAACTGAGATAAGGCGGAGCTTTACCTAGCATGGACTTGTAGATGACCTGGAGCCAGTGGGTCTGGCGACGAATATGTAGTGAGTGCCAGCCGACTAGAGCATACAAGTCGCAGTGGTGGGTGGTATAAGGTGCTTTAGTGACAAAACGGATGGCACTGTGATAGACTGCATCCAGTTTGCTGAGTAGAGTGTTGGAAGCCATTTTGTAGATGACATCGCCGAAGTCGAGGATCGGTAGGATAGTCAGTTTTACTAGGGTAAGCTTGGCAGCGTGAGTGAAGGAGGCTTTGTTGCGGAATAGAAAGCCGACTCTTGATTTGATTTTCGATTGGAGATGTTTGATGTGAGTCTGGAAGGAGAGTTTGCAGTCTAGCCAGACACCTAGGTACTTATAGATGTCCACATATTCAAGGTCGGAACCATCCAGGGTGGTGATGCTAGTCGGGCATGCGGGTGCAGGCAGCGATCGGTTGAAAAGCATGCATTTGGTTTTACTCGCGTTTAAGAGCAGTTGGAGGCCACGGAAGGAGTGCTGTATGGCATTGAAGCTCATTTGGAGGTTTGATAGCACAGTGTCCAATGACGGGCCGAAAGTATATAGAATGGTGTCGTCTGCGTAGAGGTGGATCAGGGAATCGCCCGCAGCAAGAGCAACATCATTGATATATACAGAGAAAAGAGTCGGCCCGAGAATGAACCTGTGGCACCCCCATAGAGACTGCCAGAGGACCGGACAGCATGCCCTCCGATTTGACACACTGAACTCTGTCTGCAAAGTAATTGGTGAACCAGGCAAGGCAGTCATCCGAAAAACCGAGGCTGTTGAGCCTGCCGATAAGAATATGGTGATTGACAGAGTCGAAAGCCTTGGCGAGGTCGATGAAGACGGCTGCACAGTACTGTCTTTTATCGATGGCGGTTATGATATCGTTTAGTACCTTGAGTGTGGCTGAGGTGCACCCGTGACCGGCTCGGAAACCAGATTGCACAGCGGAGAAGGTACGGTGGGATTGAGATGGTCAGTGACCTGTTTGTTGACTTGGCTTTCGAAGACCTTAGATAGGCAGGGCAGGATGGATATAGGTCTGTAACAGTTTGGGTCCAGGGTGTCTCCCCCTTTGAAGAGGGGGATGACTGCGGCAGCTTTCAATCCTTGGGGATCTCAGACGATATGAAAGAGAGGTTGAACAGGCTGGTAATAGGGGTTGCGACAATGGCGGCAGATAGTTTCAGAAATAGCGTTACATGGGCTTGCTCCTCCTACCTATCTCTCTGATTTGGTCCTTCCATACATACCTACACGTACGCTACGGTCACAAGACGCAGGCCTCCTAATTGTCCCTAGAATTTCTAAGCAAACAGCTGGAGGCAGGGCTTTCTCCTATAGAGCTCCATTTTTATGGAATGGTCTGCCTACTGTAGTGGCCAATAGATTCAAACATGACACGACCAATAACTTTTTGAATTCAATGATAGACTTTTAATACACCCCCATATCAGAAGCCTGGAGAGCCCCACGGGACTCACGGGACCCACAGGACTCACAACCTCCAGAGCTCTCGCTCTCTTTTTTTATCTCCTTGCATACATTATCAGTTCATCCCCAATGCAAATACCCTTACATTCCAATCTTTACGTCCTGCTTGTTCAGCCCAGTAACGCCCACATCTGCTTCCCGGCCAGATTATATGATGTCAAGACCCTTCCCTTGACCTGAAGATAATCATTTACATCCCCCTTCCTGTGGCCTGTGCTCAGACCCTGTAATTAACCCTGTGTCCCTTTTGTGTGTGTGTCTCTAGTTTTTAGTGTGTTCAGCTGCCCTGGTCGCCTTCCCTTCATATGGTTATCTAAGGTCAAACAGACTTGTGTTTCCCCAGTGATGTGACCGATGCCTGCAATCCATCAGTTAGTCACCTGGCCGACCCGTCCCCAGGCCATCCATCAGTTAGTCACCTGGCACCCGTCCCCAGGCAATCCATCAGTTAGTCACCCGGCCCAGACCCCGTCCCCAGGCAATCCATCAGTTAGTCACCTGGCCGACCCCGTCCCCAGGCCATCCATCAGTTAGTCACCTGGCCGACCCGTCCCCAGGCAATCCATCAGTTAGTCACCTGGCCGACCCCAGGCAATCCATCAGTTAGTCACCTGGCCGACCCCGTCCCCAGGCAATCCATCAGTTAGTCACCTGGCCGACCCCAGGCAATCCATCAGTTAGTCACCTGGCCGACCCCGTCCCCAGGCAATCCATCAGTTAGTCACCTGGCCGACCCCGTCCCCAGGCAATCCATCAGTTAGTCACCTGGCCGACCCCGACCCCAGGCAATCCATCAGTTAGTCACCTGGCCGACCCCAGGCCATCCATCAGTTAGTCACCTGGCCGACCCCGTCCCCAGGCAATCCATCAGTTAGTCACCTGGCCGACCCCGTCCCCAGGCAATCCATCAGTTAGTCACCTGGCCGACCCCGACCCCAGGCCATCCATCAGTTAGTCACCTGGCCGACCCCGTCCCCAGGCAATCCATCAGTTAGTCACCTGGCCGACCCCGTCCCCAGGCAATCCATCAGTTAGTCACCTGGCCGACCCCAGGCAATCCATCAGTTAGTCACCTGGCCGACCCCAGGCAATCCATCAGTTAGTCACCTGGCGACCCACGTCCCAGGCAATCCATCAGTTAGTCACCTGGCCGACCCCGACCCCAGGCAATCCATCAGTTAGTCACCTGGCCGACCCCAGGCAATCCATCAGTTAGTCACCTGGCCGACCCCAGGCAATCCATCAGTTAGTCACCTGGCCGACCCCAGGCAATCCATCAGTTAGTCACCTGGCCGACCCCGTCCCCAGGCAATCCATCAGTTATTCACCTGGCGACCCCGTCCCCAGGCAATCCATCAGTTAGTCACCTGGCCGACCCCGACCCCAGGCCATCCATCAGTTAGTCACCTGGCCGACCCCGTCCCCAGGCAATCCATCAGTTAGTCACCTGGCCGACCCCGTCCCCAGGCCATCCATCAGTTATTCACCTGGCCGACCCCGTCCCCAGGCAACCCATCAGTTAGTCACCTGGCCGACCCGTCCCCAGGCAATCCATCAGTTATTCACCTGGCCGACCCCGTCCCCAGGCAATCCATCAGTTATTCACCTGGCCGACCCCGTCCCCAGGCAATCCATCAGTTAGTCACCTGGCCGACCCCGTCCCCAGGCAATCCATCAGTTATTCACCTGGCCGACCCGTCCCCAGGCAATCCATCAGTTAGTCACCTGGCTGACCCGTCCCCAGGCAATCCATCAGTTATTCACCTGGCCGACCCCGTCCCCAGGCAATCCATCAGTTAGTCATTGACTGTCCAGCTAGCCTAAGCGTCTATGTGTCTGCATTTTTAGTGTCCCCTATGACCTTTAACTTCTTCCTGCCCTATACAATACAGAATGCATTTTACCAGAACAGAACCCATAAGTGTACCTTTTTCTCTTTTGTTATCAAATCATGTATATAATTAAATCATGTATATAATCTCTCCCTCACTACCCATGTGAGAGACGCAAACTCGGTCTCAACCTTTAAGTCTTTACTGAAGACTCATCTCTTCAGTGGGTCATATGATTGAGTGTAGTCTGGCCCAGGAGTGGGAAGGTGAACGGAAGGCTCTGGAGCAACAAACCGCCCTTGCTGTCTCTGCCTGGCCGGTTCCCCTCTTTCCACTGGGATTCTCTGCCTCTAACCCTATTACAGGGGCTGTGTCACTGGCTTGATGGGGCTCTCTCATGCCGTCCCTGGAAGGGGTGAGTCACCTGAGTGGGTTGATTCACTGTTGTGGTCATCCTATCTGGGTTGGTGCCCCCATTGGGTTGTGCCGTGGCGGAGATCTTTGTGGGCTATACTCAGCCTTGTCTCAGGATGGTAAGTTGGTGGTTGAAAATATCCCTCTAGTGGTGTGGGGGCTGTGCTTTGGCAAAGTGGGTGGGGTTATATCCTTCCTGTTTGGCCCTGTCCGGGGTGTCCTCGGACAGGGCCACATGTCTCCTTGCTGTCCCCAGTCCACCTGACCGTGCTGCTGCTCCAGTTTCAACTGTTCTGCCTTATTATTATTCGACCATGCTGGTAATTTATGAACATTTGAACATCTTGGCCATGTTCTGTTATAATCTCCACCCAGCACAGCCAGAAGAGGACTGGCCACCCCACATAGCCTGGTTCCTCTCTAGGTTTCTTCCTAGGTTTCTAGGGAGTTTTTCCTAGCCACCGTGCTTCTACACCTGCATTGCTTGCTGTTTGGGGTTTTAGGCTGGGTTTCTGTACAGCACTTTGAGATATCAGCTGATGTACGAAGGGCTTTATAAATACATTTGATTTGAACTGATTTGAACAGCAAAGGGGTTGAATACTTATTGACTCAAGACATTTCAGCCTTT
>NW_026286503.1:0-10376 GCF_023373465.1 Oncorhynchus keta | reverse complement strand
TCCTTCCATTATTCCCTTCTTCCTTCCATTATTCCCTCCATCCTTCCATTATTCCCTCCATCCTTCCATTATTCCCTTCTTCCTTCCATTATTCCCTCCATCCTTCCATTATTCCCTTCTTCCTTCCATTATTCCCTCCATCCTTCCATTATTCCTTCTTCCTTCCATTATTCCCTTCTTCCTTCCATTATTCCCTCCATCCTTCCATTATTCCCTTCTTCCTTCCATCTACCCCTCCATCCTTCCATTATTCCCTTCATCCTTCCATCTACCCCTTCTTCCTTCCATTATTCCCTTCTTCCTTCCATTATTCCCTCCATCCTTCCAAGTATTCCTCCATCCTTCCATTATTCCTTCTTCAGCCTGAACATTTATCATCTTCCATCTACCCCTTCTTCAGCTTCCATTATTCCCTCCATCCTTCCATCTACCCCTTCTTCCTTCCATTATTCCCTCCATCCTTCCATTATTCCCTCCATCCTTCCGTGTCCTTCTTCACTTCATTATTTTCCTCATCATTCAAACAACTACTTCTTTGCTGTTCCTCAAATCTATTCTAATTATTCCTCCATCCTTCCGTATTCCTTCTTCTTTATTATTCACTCCTTCTTCATTATTCCCTTCTTCCTTCCATTATTCCCTCCATCCTTCCATTATTCCCTCCATCCTTCCATTATTCCCTTCTTCCTTCCATTATTCCCTTCTTCCTTCCATTATTCCCTCATCCTTCCATTATTCCCTTCTTCCTTTATTCCATTATTCCTTCCTTCTTCCTTCTTCCTTCCATTATTCCCTCCACTACCTTCCATTATTATTCCTTCATCCTTCCATTATTCCCTCCATCCTTCCATTATTCCCTTCTTCCTTCCATTATTCTGCTCATCCCTTCCATTCTTCCTTCTTCCTTCCATTATTCCCTTCATTATTCCTTCTTTCATTATTCCTTCATCCCCTTCCATTATTCCTTCTTCATCCTTCCATTATTCCTCATCCTTCCTTCCTTCCTTCCTTCCTTCCTTCCTTCTGTTCTTCCTTCCTTCCTTCCTTCCTTCCTTATTCCCTTCTTCCTTCCATTATTCCCTTCTTCTTCTTCCTTCCTTCCTTCCTTCCTTCCTTCCTTCCTTCCCTCCATCCTTCCTTCCCTTCTTCCTTCCATTATTCCCTCCACCTTCCATTATTCCCTTACTTCCTTCCTTCCTTCCTTATTCCTTCATCCTTCCATTATTCCCTTCATCTCCTCCATCCTTCCTTCCTTCCTTCACCTTCCTTCTTCCTTCCTTCCTTCCTTCCTTCCTTCCTTCCTTCCATTATTCCCTCCTTCCTTCTTCCTTCCTTCCTTCCTTCCTTCCTTCCTTCCTTCTCTTTTCCTTCCTCCCTCCCCTCCCTCCTTCCTTCCATTATTCCTTCCTCTTCCTTATTCTTTCTTCATCCCTCCTCCATTATTCCCATCCTTCCTTCCTTCCTCCCTCCTCCACTCCCCTCCCTCTTCCCTTCCATCCACTTCTATACTTTCCATCCCTCCCTCCATTATTCCACATTCATCTCCCTCCCTCCATCCCTTTCTCACTCCCTTCTTCCTTCCTGCCCTTCCTCCCTTCCTGTCTCCCTCCATCCCCGCATCCATCTACAGTATCTCTCAGTATAAATTGACTATTGCTATGATTTGGACACCATGATAATGATGTAGCTTTATTGTCCAATCTAGCCCTGAATGTTCATCCCTGTAACAGTGCTAATTATACCACTAACCTATTGATCTGTTGGAGTCTCCAGCACACTGTGGTTTAGCTTGTGACGCCAACACAGATGGAATATTTATTTCAGATAGATAGATATTTGGTAAGATGATTATCCTGAGAGAGTAAAGCCTTCTCCGCTGGGCAAGCTGTTGGCTTTATTACAAAGGGCAGTGAGGGTTGGGGCACTCTGGTAATTGAAGGCTGAGATCAGATCACAGAATAACTCTGCCCACTACTTCTACTGTCCACTACTACTGTTCACTACTACTGTCCACTACTACTGTCCACTAATACTGTCCTAATACTGTCACTAATACTGTCCACTACTACTGTCCACTACTACTGTCCCTGCACTACTGTCCACTAATACTGTCACCTAATACTGCTCCTACTACTGTCCTCTACTACTGTCCTCTACTACTGTCCACTACTACTGTCCACTACTACTGTCCTCTACTACTGTCCACTACTACTGTCCACTACTACTGTCCACTACTACTGTCCACTACTACTGTCCATCTACTACTGTCCACTACTACTGTCCACTACTACTGTCCACTACTACTGTCCACTACTACTGTCCACTACTACTGTCCACTACTACTGTCCACTACTACTGTCCACTACTACTGTCCTCTACTACTGTCCACTACTACTGTAAACTACGACTGTAAACTACTGTCCACTACTACTGTCCACTACTACTGTCCTCTACTACTGTCCTCTACTACTGTCCTCTACTACTGTCCTCTACTACTGTCCACTACTACTGTCCACTACTACTGTCCTCTACTACTGTCCTCTACTACTGTCCACTACTACTGTCCACTACTACTGTCCACTACTACTGTCCACTACTACTGTCCACTACTACTGTCCACTACTACTGTCCACTACTACTGTCCACTACTACAACCCACTGCTACAGTCCACTACTGGGCTTCTCAACCACAATACCACACCAGTAACATATCCTAGCTTGGTAATTGTCATCCGTACCACATGAATTGTGCCAGGTCTGTGGACATCAGCTGGTGTGGTTGGTTAGAGTGTGGAGAGGCGTTTGGCCACTTCACATCAAACACCAACACACCGCTGCCACAGGTGTAGTGTGACACTACAGATGTCTCAGAACCTCACATCGTCGCTCTTCAAACAAACCAGGACGTGTCCTTTGATCATAGCCTCACTTATTAACTACATAGACCTGAAGCAAACAGGACATTATCACTAAATACAATATGCTTTGGTAAACACTTACATGGGACTTTTTGCATGTCAAGTATACCTATATGATATCTGATTGACCTCATTTATTCTCCACTGAATCAATACTGTCTGTCTGTCTGTCTGTCTGTCTGTCTGTCTGTCTGTCTGTCTGTCTGTCTGCCTTTCCACCCGCCCGCCCCGCCTACTTACCATGTCTGTATTCACTTACCAAGTCTGTATTTACTTACCATGGCTGTATTTACTTACCATGTCTGTATTCACTTACCAAGTCTGTATTTACTTACCATGGCTGTATTTACTTACCATGTCTGTATTCACTTACCAAGTCTGTATTTACTTACCATGTCTGTATTTACTTACCATGGCTGTATTTACTTACCATGTCTGTATTCACTTACCAAGTCTATATTTACTTACCATGTCTGTATTTACTTACCATGTCTGTTATCACTTACCATGGCTGTTATCACTTACCATGTCTGTATTTACTTACCATGGCTGTTATCACTTACCAAGGCTGTATTTACTTACCATGTCTGTATTTACTGACCATGTCTGTTATCACTTACCATGTCTGTATTTACTGACCATGTCTATTATCACTTACCATGTCTGTATTCACTTACCATGTCTGTTATCACTTACCAAGTCTATTATCACTTACCATGTCTGTATTTACTTACCATGTCTGTATTTACTTACCATGTCTGTATTCACTTACCAAGGCTGTATTTACTTACCATGTCTGTACTTACTTACCATGTCTGTATTTACTTACCATGTCTGTATTTACTTACCATGTCTGTATTCACTTACCATGTCTGTATTTACTTACCATGTCTGTATTTACTTACCATGTATGTTATCACTTACCAAGGCTGTATTTACTTACCATGTATGTTATCACTTACCATGTCTGTTATCACTTACCATGTCTGTTATCACTTACCAAGGCTGTATTCACTTACCATGTCTGTATTTACTTACCATGTCTGTATTTACTTACCAAGGCTGTTATCACTTATCATGGCTGTATTTACTTACCATGTCTGTTATCACTTAGCATGTATGTATTTACTTACCATGTCTGTATTTACTTACCATGTCTGTTATCACTTAGCATGTATGTATTTACTTACCATGTCTGTATTTACTTACCATGTCTGTATTTACTTACCATGGCTGTTATCACTTACCATGTCTGTTATCACTTAGCATGTATGTATTTACTTACCATGGCTGTATTTACTTACCATGTCTGTATTTACTTACCATGTCTGTATTTACTTACCATGGCTGTTATCACTTACCATGGCTGTTATCACTTACCATGTCTGTATTTACTTACCATGGCTGTTATCACTTACCAAGGCTGTATTTACTTACCAAGGCTGTATTTACTTACCATGTCTGTATTTACTGACCATGTCTGTTATCACTTACCATGTCTGTATTTACTGACCATGTCTGTTATCACTTACCATGTCTGTTATCACTTACCATGTCTGTATTTACTTACCATGTCTGTATTTACTTACCATGTCTGTATTTACTTACCATGTCTGTATTTACTTACCATGTCTGTATTTACTTACCATGTCTGTATTTACTTACCATGTCTGTATTTACTGACCATGTCTGTTATCACTTACCAAGGCTGTATTTACTTACCATGTCTGTATTTACTTACCATGTCTGTATTTACTTACCATGTCTGTATTTACTTACCATGTCTGTATTTACTGACCATGTCTGTTATCACTTACCAAGGCTGTATTTACTTACCATGTCTGTATTTACTTACCATGTCTGTATTTACTTACCATGTCTGTATTTACTTACCATGTCTGTATTTACTTACCATGTCTGTATTTACTTACCATGTATGTTATCACTTACCAAGGCTGTATTTACTTACCATGTATGTTATCACTTACCATGTCTGTTATCACTTACCATGTCTGTTATCACTTACCAAGGCTGTATTCACTTACCATGTCTGTATTTACTTACCATGTCTGTATTTACTTACCAAGGCTGTTATCACTTATCATGGCTGTATTTACTTACCATGTCTGTTATCACTTAGCATGTATGTATTTACTTACCATGTCTGTATTTACTTACCATGTCTGTTATCACTTAGCATGTATGTATTTACTTACCATGTCTGTATTTACTTACCATGTCTGTATTTACTTACCATGGCTGTTATCACTTACCATGTCTGTTATCACTTAGCATGTATGTATTTACTTACCATGTCTGTATTTACTTACCATGGCTGTATTTACTTACCATGTCTGTATTTACTTACCATGTCTGTATTTACTTACCATGGCTGTTATCACTTACCATGTCTGTTATCACTTAGCATGTATGTATTTACTTACCATGTCTGTATTTACTTACCATGTCTGTATTTACTTACCATGGCTGTTATCACTTACCATGTCTGTTATCACTTACCATGTCTGTATTTACTTACCATGTCTGTATTCACTTACCATGGCTGTATTTACATACCATGTCTGTATTTACTTACCATGGCTGTTATAACTTACCAAGGCTGTTATAACTTACCATGTCTGTATTTACTTACCATGGCTGTATTTACTTACCAAGGCTGTTATCACTTATCATGGCTGTATTTACTTACCAAGGCTGTTATCACTTACCATGTCTGTATTTACTTACCATGTCTGTATTACTTACCATGTCTGTATTACTTACCATGTCTGTATTTACTTACCATGTCTGTATTTACTTACCATGTCTGTATTTACTTACCATGTCTGTATTCACTTACCATGTCTGTATTTACTTACCATGTCTGTATTTACTTACCATGTCTGTATTTACTTACCATGGCTGTTATCACTTACCATGTCTGTATTTACTTACCATGTCTGTATTTACTTACCATGTCTGTATTTACTTACCATGTCTGTATTTACTTACCATGTCTGTATTCACCGGGATAGAACGTGATAATGAAATTTGAAAGGCATCAGAAGTGCCTGGATGTACAGAGACAGACAGTCTAAAGGGTTTTCTCTCTGCTCTGGTCCTGGGTCCTATGAATAGAACTGTGTCCCTATCAACATCAGGGTCCCATCTGGTTGTCCTCTTTCAATATGGCTGGAGCGCCGCTGCTATTCTTCTCTGAGTGTTCCCGCTGCACTCCCTTTCAATGCAGAGTGGTGAAGGGACGCATAAAGACACTATCTCTTACTCCTCAGCCCGCCACAGACGTGTCAGGTAGAGGGGATAGGGTGGTGTGGACTACAGTCACGAGGAGAGGAGAGGAGTAGTGAAGACTAAAGGGGGTGATGGAGTCTGTCTGTGAACAGCGTCTAGAGACAGAGGAGAGGGGAGGGGCGAGGAGAGGTATTGAAGGCAAAAGGGGGTGATGGAGGCTGTCTGTGGACAGAGGAGAGGAGAGGAGAGGAGAGGAGAGGAGAGGAGAGGAGAGGAGCCGGCCACGTTGCACAATTGGGGCGCCATGGGGCATCGCACAATTGGCCTAGTGTCGTCAGGGAGGGTTAGGGAGGGTTTGTCCGGTAGGGATATCCTTGTCTCCTCCCGCACTAGCAACTCCTGTGGCCGGTCGGGCGCAGTGCGTGCTGACCGGGTCGTGCTGTGTTAAGAAGCAGTGTGGCTTGGTTGGGTTGTGTTTCGGAGAACGCATGGCTCTCGACCTTCGTCTCTCCTGAGCCCGTACGGGAGTTGTAGCGATGAGACAAGATAGTAACTACTAACAATTGGACACCAGGAAATTGGGGAGAAAAAGGGGAAAACATTTTAAAATGAAAATAAAACAATTCATTTTAAAAAGAGAGGAGGAGAAGAGGAGGTAGTGGAGAAGAGGAGGTAGTGGAGAAGAGGAGGTAGTGGAGAAGAGGAGGTAGTGGAGAAGAGGAGGTAGTGGAGAAGAGGAGGTAGTGGAGAAGAGGAGGTAGTGGAGAAGAGGAGGTAGTGGAGAAGAGGAGGTAGTGGAGAAGAGGAGGTAGTGGAGAAGAGGGGTAGTGGAGAAGAGGAGGTAGTGGAGAAGAGGGAGGGAGAAGGAGGAGGTAGTGGAGAAGAGGAGGTAGTGGAGAAGTGGAGGAGGTAGTGGAGAAGAGGAGGTAGTGGAGAAGAGGAGGTAGTGGAGAAGAGGAGGTAGTGGAGAAGAGGAGGTAGTGGAGAAGAGGAGGTAGTGGAGAAGAGGAGGTAGTGGAGAAGAGGAGGTAGTGGAGAAGAGGAGGTAGTGGAGAAGAGGAGGTAGTGGAGAAGAGGAGGTAGTGGAGAAGAGGAGGTAGTGGAGAAGAGGAGGTAGTGGAGAAGAGGGGTAGTGGAGAAGAGGAGGTAGTGGAGAAGAGGTAGGGAGAAGAGGGTAGTGGAGAAGAGGAGGTAGTGGAGAAGAGGAGGTAGTGGAGAAGAAGGAGGAGTGGAAAGAAGGTAGTGGAGAATAGGAGGTAGGGAGAAGAGGAGGTAGTGGAGAAGAGGAGGTCGTGGAGGAGAAGAGGGTGGAGAAGAGGGGGTAAGAAGGAGGAAGAGGAGGTGTGAGAAGAGGGGTAGTGGAGAGGAGGTAGTGGAGAAGAGGAGGTAGTGGAGAAGAGGAGGTAGTGGAGAAGAGGAGGTAGTGGAGAAGAGGGGTAGTGGAGAAGAGGGGGAGAAGGGGTAGTGGAGAAGAGGAGGTAGTGGAGAAGAGGAGGTAGTGGAGAAGAGGGAGTAGTAGTGGAGAAGAGGAGGTCGTGGAGAAGAGGGGTAGTGGAGAAGAGGAGGTAGTGGAGAAGAGGAGGAGAGAGGAGGTAGGGAGAAGAGGAGGGAGAGGAGGTAGTGGAGAAGAGGAGGGAGAAAGAGGAGGTAGTGGAGAAGAGGGGTAGTGGAGAAGAGGGGTAGTGGAGAAGAGGAGGAAGAGGAGGTAGTGGAGAAGAGGAGGTAGTGGAGAAGAGGAGGTAGTGGAGAAGAGGAGGGTAGTGGAGAAGAGGAGGTAGTGGAGAAGAGGAAGGGTAGTGGAGAAGAGGAGGTAGTGGAGAAGAGGAGGTAGTGGAGAAGAGGAGGTCGTGGAGAAGAGGAGGTAGTGGAGAAGAGGGTAGGAGAAGAGGGTAGAAGAGGGAGTGGAGAAGAGGGGTAGTGGAGAAGAGGAGGTAGTGGAGAAGAGGGGTAGTGGAGAAGAGGAGTCGTGGAAGAGGGTAGTGGAGAAGAGGGGTAGTGGAGAAGAGGAGGTAGTGGAGAAGAGGGGTAGTGGAGAAGAGGAGGTGGAGAAGAGGAGGTAGTGGAGAAGAGGGGGTAGGGAGGTAGTGGAGAAGAGGGTAGTGGAGAAGAGGAGGTAGTGGAGAAGAGGAGGTAGTGGAGAAGAGGAGGTAGTGGAGAAGGAGGTCGTGGAGAAGAGGAGGTAGTGGAGAAGAGGAGGTAGTGGAGAAGAGGGAGAAGTAGTGGAGAAGAGGGGGTAGTGGAGAAGAGGAGGTAGTGGAGAAGAGGGGTAGTGGAGAGAGGTGGAGAGGGGTAGTGGAGAAGAGGAGGTAGTGGAGAAGAAGAGGAGCTAGTGGAGAAGAGAAGAGTAGTGGAGACTGTAGTGGAGAGTCTGGAGAAGAGGTAGTGGAGAAGAGGGAGGTAGTGGAGAAGAGGAGGTAGTGGAGAAGAGGGGAGAAGAGGAGGTAGTGGAGAAGAGGAGGTAGTGGAGAAGAGGAGTGTAGTGGAGAAGAGGAGGGAGGTCGTGGAAGAGGAGGTAGTGGAGAAGAGGGGGTGGAGAAGAGGGAGGAGTGGAAAGAGGAGGTAGTGGAGAAGAGGGGTAGTGGAGAAGAGGGAGGTAGTGGAGAAGAGGAGGTAGTGGAGAAGAGGAGGTCGTGGAGAAGAGGAGGTCGTGGAGAAGAGGAGGTAGAGAGGGGTGGAGAAGAGGGAGGTAGTGGAGAAGAGGAGGTAGTGGAGAAAGAGGAGGTAGTGGAAGAAGGTAGTGGAGAAGAGGAGGAGTAGTGGAGAGAAGAGGAGGTAGTGGAGAAGAGGAGGTAGTGGAGAAGAGGGGTAGTGGAGAAGAGGAGGTAGTGGAGAAGAGGAGGTAGTGGAGAGGTGGTAGGGGGTAGTGGAGAAGGAGGTAGTGGAGAAGGGGTAGTGGAGAAGAGGGGTAGTGGAGAAGAGGGGTAGTGGAGAAGGAGGTAGTGGAGAGAAGAGGAGGTGTGGAGAAGAGGAGGTAGTGGAGAAGAGGAGGTGGAGAAGAGGTAGTGGAGAGGGTGAGAGGAGGTAGTGGAGAAGAGGAGGGAGAAGAGGAGGTCGTGGAGAGAAGAGGGGTAGTGGAGAAGAGGAGGTAGTGGAGAAGAGGAGGTAGTGGAGGGGTAGTGGAGAAGAGGAGGTAGTGGAGAAGAGGAGTGGAGAAGAGGGTGGTGGAGAAGAGGAGGTAGTGGAGAAGAGGGGTAGTGGAGAAGAGGTAGTGGAGAAGAGGAGGTAGTGGAGAAGAGGGGTAGTGGAGAAGAGGAGGTAGTGGAGAAGAGGAGGGTAGTGGAGAAGAGGGTAGTGGAGAAAAGACGTAGTGGAGAAGAGGGGTAGTGGAGAAGAGGAGGTAGTGGAGAAGTGGAGGGGACTGTAATGGAGAAGAGGAGGTAGTGGAGAAGAGGAGGTAGTGGAGAAGAGGAGGTAGTGGAGAAGAGGAGGTAGTGGAGAAGAGGTAGTGGAGAAGAGGTAGTGGAGAAGAGGGGTAGTGGAGAAGAGGAGGTCGTGGAGAAGAGAGGAGGTAGTGGAGAAGAGGTAGTGGAGAAGAGGGGTAGTGGAGAAGAGGAGGTCGTGGAGAAGAGGAGGTCGTGGAGAAGAGGTCGTGGAGAAGAGGGAGGTAGTGGAGAAGAGGAGGTAGTGGAGAAGAGGAGGTGGAGAAGAGGAGGTAGTGGAGAAGAGGAGGGAGAAGAGGGGTAGTGGAGAAGAGGAGGTAGTGGAGAAGAGGAAATGGAGAAAGAGGAGGTAGTGGAGAAGAGGAGGTAGTGGAGAAGAGGAGTGGAAGAGAGGAGGTAGTGGAGAAGAGGAGGGAAGAGGAGGTAGTGGAGAAGAGGAGGTAGTGGAGAAGAGGAGAGGGGGTAGTGGAGAAGAGGAGGTAGTGGAGAAGGGGGTAGTGGAGAAGAGGAGGTAGTGGAGAAGAGGAGGTAGTGGGAGAAGAGGAGGTAGTGGAGAAGAGGAGAGTCGTGGAGAAGAGGAGGTAGTGGAGAAGAGGAGGAAGTGGAGTGGAGAAGAAGGAGGTAGTGGAGAAGAGGGAGGTAGTGGAGAAGAGGAGGAGGTAGTGGAGAAGAGGGGTAGTGGAGAAGAGGAGGTAGTGGAGAAGAGGAGTGGAGAAGGGGGTAGTGGAGAAGGAGGTAATGGAGAAGAGGAGGTCGTGGAGAAGGAGGTAGTGGAGAAGAGGGTAGTGGAGAAGAGGAGGTAGTGGAGAAGAGGAGGTAGTGGAGA
>NW_026286502.1:0-6443 GCF_023373465.1 Oncorhynchus keta | reverse complement strand
TCTAGTTGGTGTCCTACTCAGCGTATGTGAATTGACACTATAATCTCGCACGTGAAGTTCGACTCGCTTGGGATTTCAGTTTTAATCATTTATATAAAGTTTTTACAGTGATACTGTTCCATGTGCCACCCTGTTCCATGTGCCACCCTGTTCCATGTGCCACCCTGTTCCATGTGCCACCCTGTTCCATGTGCCACCCTGTTCCATGTGCCACCCTGTTCCATGTGCCACCCTGTTCCATGTGCCACCGCGAGGGGTACTTGATGAAATTGGCAAGACCACAAACACATCTTGGATCAGGCTATTGTCTAAGGACAAGACAGATTGATTTCCTAATTAGATATTGTTCTCCCAATTTCCCAAAGAGACTGAACAATTCCCTCTTTTTATATTGCAGGTGTCAGTGACAATGTTTTGGTTGGCAAAGAAACTCACTTCTCCGGTACCTGTAAGAAGGATCTAGGCTGGTAAGTCAGAGCGTGTGTCTGTTAGCGTGTGTCTGTTAGCGTGTGTCTGTTAGCGTGTGTCTGTTAGCGTGTGTCTGTTAGCGTGTGTCTGTTAGCGTGTGTCTGTTAGCGTGTGTCTGTTAGCGTGTGTCTGTTAGCGTATGTCTGTTAGCGTGTGTCTGTTAGCGTGTGTCTGTTAGCGTGTGTCTGTTAGCGTGTGTCTGTTAGCGTGTGTCTGTTAGCGTGTGTCCTGTTAGCGTGTGTCCTGTTAGCGTGTGTCCTGTTAGCGTGTGTCCTGTTAGCGTGTGTCCTGTTAGCGTGTGTCCTGTTAGCGTGTGTCCTGTTAGCGTGTGTTCTGTTAGCGTGTGTCTGTTAGCGTATTGTCTAGCTAGCTGCTAATAACCTCTGCCAAATTCCTCAATGTTTACCTTCGTCATAGACAGAATGTTCTTATTAAATCAAATCTAATATTAACCCCCCCCTGACCTGTCGTGTGATATTCCCCCTGACCTGTTGTGTGATATTCCCCCTGACCTGTCGTGTGATATTCCCCCTGACCTGTCGCGTGATATTCCCCCTGACCTGTCGCGATATTCCCCTGACCTGTCGTGTGATATTCCCCCCTGACCTGTCGTGTGATATTCCCCCCTGACCTGTCGTGTGATATTCCCCCTGACCTGTCGTGTGATATTCCCCCCCCCTGACCTGTCGTGATATTCCCCCTGACCTGTCGTGTGATATTCCCCCCTGACCTGTCGTGTGATATTCTCCCCGACCTGTCGTGGTGATATTCCCCCTGACCTGTCGTGATATTCCCCCTGACCTGTCGTGTGATATTCCTCCCCCCTGACCTGTCGTGTGATATTTCCTCCCCCGACCTGTCGTGTGATATTTCCCCCCGACCTGTCGTGTGATTTTCCCCCGACCTGTGGCGCGTGATATTCCCCCTGACCTGTCGTGTGATATTCCCCCTGACCTGTCGTGTGATATTCCCCCCGACCTGTCGTGTGATATTTCCCCCTGACCTGTTGTGTGATATTCCCCCTGACCTGTCGTGTGATATTTCCTCCCCCACACCTGTCGTGTGATATTTCTCCCCTGACCTGTCGTGATATTTCCTCCCCTGACCTGTCGTGTGATATTCCCCCTGACCTGTCGTGTGATATTCCCCCCTGACCTGTCGTGTGATATTCCCCTGACCTGTCGTGTGATATTCCCCCCTGACCTGTCGTGGTGATATTCCCCTGACCTGTCGTGATATTCCCCCCGACCTGTCGCGTGATATTCCCCCCTGACCTGTCGCGTGATATTCCCCCCTGACCTGTCGTGTGATATTCCCCCTGGCCTGTCGTGTGATATTTCCTCCCCTGGCCTGTCGTGTGATATTTCCCCCCCAGACCTGTCGTGTGATATTCCCCCGACCTGTCGTGTGATATTCCCCCTGACCTGTCGTGTGATATTCCCCCCTGACCTGTCGTGTGATATTCCCCCTGACCTGTCGTGTGATATTCCCCCCCGACCTGTCGTGTGATATTTCCCCCCCCTGACCTGTTGTGTGATATTCCCCCCCCTGACCTGTCGTGTGATATTTCCCTCCCCTGACCTGTCGTGTGATATTTCCTCCCCCTGACCTGTCGTGGTGATATTTCCTCCCCTGACCTGTCGCGGTGATATTTCCCCCTGACCTGTCGTGTGATATTCCCCCTGACCTGTCGGGTGATATTCCCCCTGACCTGTCGTGGTGATATTCCCCCCTGACCTGTCGTGGTGATATTCCCCCCCTGACCTGTCGCGGTGATATTCCCCCCCTGACCTGTCGTGTGATATTCCCCCCTGACCTGTCGTGTGATATTCCCCTGACCTGTCGTGTGATATTCCCCCCTGACCTGTCGTGGTGATATTCCCCCCTGACCTGTCGTGGTGATATTCCCCCTGACCTGTCGTGTGATATTCCCCCTCCGACCTGTCGTGTGATATTCCCCCCTGACCTGTCGTGTGATATTCCCCCTGACCTGTCGTGTGATATTCCCCCTGACCTGTCGTGTGATATTCCTCCCCCTGGCCTGTCGTGGTGATATTTCCTCCCCCCGACCTGTCGTGTGATATTTCCCCCGACCTGTCGTGATATTCCCCCGACCTGTCGTGGTGATATTCCCCCTGACCTGTCGTGTGATATTCCCCCTGACCTGTGTGATATTCCCCCCGACCTGTCGTGATATTTCCCCCCTGACCTGTTGTGTGATATTCCCCCCTGACCTGTCGTAGTGATATTTCCCCCCCCTGACCTGTCGTGTGATATTTCCTCCCCCCTGACCTGTCGTGGTGATATTTCCTCTCCCTGACCTGTCGTGTGATATTCCCCCTGACCTGTCGTGTGATATTCCCCCTGACCTGTCGTGATATTCCCCCCTGACCTGTCGTGTGATATTCCCCCCTGACCTGTCGTGTGATATTCCCCCTGACCTGTCGTGTGATATTCCCCCACGACCTGTCGTGTGATATTCCCCCCTGACCTGTCGTGTGATATTTCCCCCCCCTGACCTGTCGTGTGATATTTCCTCCCCTGACCTGTCGTGTGATATTTCCTCCCCCTGACCTGTCGTGATATTTCCTCCCCCCTGACCTGTCGTGATATTTCCCCCCCCCCTGACCTGTCGTGTGATATTCCCCTGTTACAGCCTGAAAGTCCACCTGACCTGCCGTGGCTGCAGCTCTCTGCTTGGCATGGTCTACATCTCTACACCCAGGAAACTGGACCACATGAGGTCTCTGTTCTGCCTCAATGTGACTGCCATAGAGAGGTGAGCCATGTGGTGGGGGGGGGGGGCAGCAGTCTGAGCAGGACTTACACCAGTGACTGATATAGTTGTAGTAGTTATCGTGGGGGAATTTAAACATTGACTGTTAAATATTGGTGATTTTCACAATGTTTATGCAGCGCGTGTTGTCCTGTTTTCATGGCATCTTGCTGCTCTGATTTGGTATTTCAACTAACAGAAATGGGAGGTTATCAATGTTTTTTTATTGTTCATATTCTTTGTAGTCTGTGTGGAAATATTTATCTCTGAGTGTGGTCTGGTCTCTCTCACACCGGGACACCATCACACAGCATCTCTGACACTCAAGATGACAAATCATGTTGCCAGTAGTAACAGCCCCGCTAAAATATTTTTTAGATTGATTTACGAGATAATAGTTTGTCTGTTCTGTTGGCTTTAAAAAGTCATTTGTATTGATGTAAAATCATTCTGCGGTCCGTGCAGCTATGTCCTGGGGTCGTCCAGTCAGCAGGTGGCAGCAGTGAGCCCCAAGCAGCAGCCGGTCACTCTGGAGTACAGACAGGCTGTAGAGCGACAACTGGATGAGGTAACCCTCTGGACTGTGAAGCTTCCGTTAGTTCACTACTGTTGATCAGGGCTCTGTCATGTGTGTTTGAAGAAGGTATTACTTGCAATGATCTTGTGGGAGTGGATTGGTTAAGACACACCCACATTAAACCCGCCTCTCTCAAAATACCTATCAAAACTACGCCTCTCAAAATACCCACCCACATCCAACCTCTCCTCTCTCAAAACACCTACCCACATCAAGCCTCGTCCCTCAAACACCTACCTACATCCAACCTCTCTCCTTCAAAACACCCACCACATCAAACCACGCCTCCCTCAAAACACCCCACCCACACACATCAAACCTCGCCTCCCTCAAAACACCTACCCACACATCAAACCACGCCTCCCAACACCACACACGCATCAAACCACGCCTCCCAACACCCACACGCATCAAACCACGCCTCCCAACACCCACACATCAAACCGCCTCCCAACACCACACACATCAAACCACGCCTCCCCAACACCCACATACATCAAACCATGCCTCCCCCACACCCACACACATCAAACCACGCCTCCCTAACACCCACACACATCAAACCACGCCTCTCCAACACCCTACACATCAAACCACGCCTCCCCCAACACCCCATGCATCAAACCACGCCTCCCCAACACCCAATACATCAAACCACCCTCTCAACACCCACACACATCAAACCACACTTTCTCAAGCACCCACACACATCAAACCACACCTCTCAACACCCACACATCAAAACCACACTCTCAACACCCCACACATCAAACCACGCCTCCTCAACACCTACACATCAAACCACGCCTCCCCAATACCCACACATCAAATTACGCCTCCCCAACACCCACACATCAAACCTACTTTTCAATACTTCACACACATCAAACCACATTTCCCAATACCCCACCCACATCAAATTACGCTTTCCAACACCCACACACATCAAACCACGCCTCCCCCAACACCCACACACATCAAGCCACGCCTCCCCAACACTTCACACACATCAAATTCACGCTCCCCAACACTTCACACACATCAAACCATGCCTCCCCACACCACACACATCAAATTCCGCTCTCAATACAGCACTTACACATCAAACCACGCCTCTCCAACACCCACACACATCAAACCACGCCTCCCCAACACCCACACACATCAAACCACGCCCCTAACACCACACACATCAAACCCACCTCAACACCCACACACATCAAACCACACTCAACACCCACATCAACTACACCCTCTCAACACCCACACACATCAAACCACACCTCTCAACACCCACACATCAAACCACGCCTCCTCAATACCCACACACATCAAACTACGCTTTCTCTTTAACACCCACACACATCCAAACCACGCCTCCCCAACACCCACACACATCAAACCACACTTTCAATACTCTACACACATCAAACCACACCTCCCAACACCCCACCCACATCAAACCACGCTTTCCTAACAATTTCCATACATCAAACACGCCTCCCAACACCCACACACATCAAACCACGCTCCCAACACCCACACACATTAAACTACCCTCTTTACTAAAGTAATTTCATGCCATACATTTATATTGAAGTGAAACTTCCCATTGATGAGAACATGTTGTCCGGTGGACATCTGGTCTGGTGGAGAGACATGCCAAACTGGGTCTTCGTTAGCCAATAGAGAGAGACCCGGGACGGGACATTGGCCTTCTGGTTCGTAGATTAAGCTGAATAACCAATCATCTCCCACAGCAACTTCCTCCTAACCTTCCCTGTGCCTCGCAGTCGTGTGATTCGCCAAAAAAATAAAATGACAAGTTATTGACAAGCCAATCGTAGACACGAGGTTGATAGAGGAGTTGGCATGATGGCACACTGGTTCTCAGGCTTGTTCTTTGTCTGCTTAATACCTGTGTTTCTCTTGGAGAAAAACGCACACTAGATGGTGGTGTTGCTAAGGAACAGCAGTCAGACACTCCTCGATACTGTACCAGCAGGAACAATAGAATGTCTGTTTATTTATTTCTGTGTGTGGGGGGAGGAGGTCTGACGGGTGTCCCGCATGCTTCCCAGCTGAAACAGTTCGTCAGCGCTTGTGCATATATTATGACGTTTTGGGCTCTGGCCGGGGCTACGGGCTCTGGCCGGGCTACGGGCTCTGGCCGGGCTACGGGCTCTGGCCGGGCTACGGGCTCTGGCCGGGCGACGGGCTCTGGCCGGGCGACTTTTTTTCTGGAGGCAACTGAAGGTCGGAAACCGACGCCCTTCGTCAGTGATTGGTCAGCAGTGGGGATTCTTCAATCAAGTCTTTGCATGAAAACAAGTTCTCTGGTTGAACTTCCTTTTCAAAGAAAAATACTTCACCAGTCGTCTTAGTTCGATGTCAAATTGTGTCACCTAAGATCTCTTCAGCAAAAATGTCAATTAATGGCCGATTTTTCTCGAGTTACAAGATCTTGATTAATTCTGTTTTGAAGAAGTGTATACCGGCTAAGCCATGACTCAAAATGGACAAACTACTATTGCCGCTTTTTCAGCGACGGTGTTTAATGCGAACAAACTCGTTGGACTCGCGCCAGCTGAACTCTGACCTGCTCAGACACTTGTTTCTTAA
>NW_026286501.1:0-3972 GCF_023373465.1 Oncorhynchus keta | reverse complement strand
ACCGTGGGATGGGTTGGGACTGGCCTCTTCAACTAGGGAACAACCTTCCAGGCTGAGGGGTAAACATCACACTCTGTTGCCAGAGTTTTATGATGACTTGGAGGATTTTACACCCAAATACAGACCGCGGGACCTGAGAGGAAACTCCTATTTATAACGAGTCAGCAACAATAAATACCTGGGAAACGGTCCAGAATCTATGTAACACTTTATTTTAAACTTGAATATCTTAAATCTTAACATCTCAATGCAATTCTGATGAGATTAATGAGGGATGAAAACAGAAAACTAAATCTGAAGATTTTGTTATTGAATGTATGTGATTGTCACTGTAGCAGTAACTACTGACAGGTATGTTGAATGTATGTGATTGTCACTGTAGCAGTAACTACTGACAGGTATGTTGAATGTATGTGATTGTCACTGTAGCAGTAACTACTGACAGGTATGTTGAATGTATGTGATTGTCACTGTAGCAGTAACTACTGACAGGTATGTTGAATGTATGTGATTGTCACTGTAGCAGTAACTACTGACAGGTATGTTGAATGTATGTGATTGTCACTGTAGCAGTAACTACTGACAGGTATGTTGAATATATGTGATTGTCACTGTAACGAGTTTCCTCCTCTTCTTCCGAAGAGGAGAGGCGAAACGGATCAGAGGACCAATACGCGGCGTGGTAATTTTCCATGGTACTTCTTTAATGTTTTAAGGTACACATGAACAAACTAACAAAACAAGAAAACGTGAAAACTCAAATTACAGTCCTATCTGGTGCATACACAGAGACAGGAAACAATCACCCACAAACACACAGTGAAACCCAGGCTACCTAAGTATGATTCTCAATCAGAGACAACTAATGACACCTGCCTCTGATTGAGAACCATACTAGGCGAAGCATAGAAATTCCCAAAACCTAGACAAACAAACATAGACTACCCACCCAACTCACGCCCTGACCATACTAACTAAACACAAAACACAGAAAATAAAGGTCAGAACGTGACAGTACCCCCAAAGGTGCGGACTCCGGCCGCAAAACCTTGACCTATGGGGAGGGTCTGGGTGGGCGTCTGTCCGCGGTGGCGGTTCTGGCGCGGGACGCGGACCCCACTTCACCATTGTCTTTGTCCGCCTCCGTTGGCTTTCTCACCATGGCAACCCCTCTCAATGACCCCACTGGACAGAGGGGCAGCTCGGGACAGAGGGGCAGAAGCTCTGGACAGAGGGACAGGGGCTCTGGACAGAGGGACAGGGGCAGGGGCTCTGGACAAAGGGACAGGGGCTCTGGCGCCTCTGGGCTGAGGGGCTCCTGGCGCCTCTGGGCTGAGGGCTCTGGCGCCTCTGGGCTGAGGGGCTCTGGCGCCTCTGGGCTGAGGGGCTCTGGCGCCTCTGGGCTGAGGAGCTCTGGCGCCTCTGGGCTGAGGGGCTCCGGCAGCGGCGCCGGACAGGCGGGACGCTCCCGGCAGCGGCGCCGGACAGGCGGGAGGCTCGGCAGCGGCGCCGGACAGGAGCGACGCGCCGGCAGCAGCGCCAGACAGGCGGGACGCTCCGGCAGCGAGCGCCAGACAGGCGGGACGCTCCGGCAGCGGCGCCGGACAGGCGGGAGGCTCCGGCAGCAGCGCCGGACAGGCGGAGAGCTCCGGCAGCAGCGCCGGACAGGCGGGAGGCTCCGGCAGCGGCGCCGGACAGGCGGAGGCTCCAGCAGCGGGCGCCGGACAGGCGGGGAGGCTGCCGCGGACAGGCGGGAGCTCCGGCAGCGGCGCCGGACAGGCGGGAGGCTCCGGCAGCGAGCGCCGGACAGGCGGGAGGCTCCGGCAGCGGCGCCGGACAGGCGGGAGGCTCCGGCAGCGGCGCCGGGACAGGCGGGAGCACCTGCAGAGAGCGAGACAGAGAGACAGCCTGGTGCGGCTGCGAGCTGCTACAGGAGGCAGCGGCGCCGGACAGGCGGGACGCTCCAGCAGCGGCGCCGGACAGGCGGGAGGCTCCGGCAGCGGCGCCGGACAGGCGGGAGGCTCCGGCAGCGGCGCCGGACAGGCGGGAGGCTCCGGCAGCGGCGCGGACAGGCCCGGCAGGCAGCGAGCTCCGGACAGGCGGGAGCTCCGGCAGCGGCGCCGGACAGGCGGGACGCTCCGGCAGCGGCGCCGGACAGGCGGGAGCACCTGCAGGAGGGACTGAGAGACAGCCTGGTGCGTGGGGCTGCCACAGGAACTACCAGGCTGGGGAGACTTTCAGGAGGCTTGGTGTTAGGAGGAGCCTGAAAGACCGGGCTGTGGGGGAGCACTGGAGCTCTGGTGCGCAGCCTTGGCACCACTTCCCCAGGCTGGACAACTACTCGAGCCGGACCCTCAAGAGTGCAGGCACAGGTTGAACCGGGCTGTGGGTAAGCTACGGGAGATCTAGTGCTTACTACACGCACCTCTCCCCTAGGCTCCACTCCCACAGTTGCCCGGTACGAGCGGAGCGCAGGCAGAGGACGCACTGCACCCTCCCAGCGCCCCGGAGACACAGCACGCAGAGCCGGCGCAGGATAACCTGGACCAAGACTGCGTACCGGCGACCAGACCCGCTGAGCAGGCACCATACGCCCTGGCTCAATGCCCACACTCGCATGGCACTCTCGGGGGCTGCCCTATAGCGCACCGGGCTATGGACACGCACTGGCGACACCGTGCGCTCAACCGCATAACACGGTGCCTGACCAGTAATGCGCTGCTCATAATAAGCACGAGGTGAGCTCAGGTCTGCTACCTGGCTTAGTACCACACCTCGTGTGCCCCCAAAAAAATTTGGGGCTGCCTCTCGTACCTGTCGCACTGCCGTGCTGGCTCCTCATATTGCCGCCCGATCAGCTTTCGCTGCCTCCAGCTCTGCTTTGGGGCTGCGATTTTTCCCAGCCAACCTCATTCTCCTGTAACCTTCCTTGCATTGCTCCATCGAATCCCAGGCGGGCTCCGGCACTCTCCCTGGGTCGACCGCCCACCTATCTATCTCCTCCCAAGTTGTGTAGTCCAGATTCAGCTCTGATGCTGGCCGCTGTTGTTGTTGCTGCTGCTGCTGTCGTCGCTGTCCTTTACCACGCCGCTTGGTCCGATTGTGGTGGGTGATTCTGTAACGAGTTTCCTCCTCTTCTTCCGAAGAGGAGGCGAAACGGATCAGAGGACCAATACGCGGCGTGGTAATTTTCCATGGTACTTCTTTAATGCTATAAGGTACACATGAACAAACTAACAAAACAAGAAAACGTGAAAACTCAAATTACAGTCCTATCTGGTGCATACACAGAGACAGGAAACAATCACCCACAAACACACAGTGAAACCCAGGCTACCTAAGTATGATTCTCAATCAGAGACAACTAATGACACCTGCCTCTGATTGAGAACCATACTAGGCCGAAACATAGAAATTCCCAAAACCTAGACAAACAAACATAGACTACCCACCCAACTCACGCCCTGACCATACTAACTAAACACAAAACACAGAAAATAAAGGTCAGAACGTGACAGTCACTGTATCAGTAACTACTGACAGGTATGTTGAATGTATGTGATTGTCACTGTAGCAGTAACTACTGACAGGTATGTTGAATGTATGTGATTGTCACTGTAGCAGTAACCACTGACAGGTATGTTGAATGTATGTGATTGTCACTGTAGCAGTAACTACTGACAGGTATGTTGAATGTATGTGATTGTCACTGTAGCAGTAACTACTGACAGGTATGTTGAATGTATGTGATTGTCACTGTAGCAGTAACTACTGACAGGTATGTTGAATGTATGTGATTGTCACTGTAGCAGTAACTACTGACAGGTATGTTGAATGTATGTGATTGTCACTGTAGCAGTAACCACTGACAGGTATGTTGAATGTATGTGATTGTCACTGTAGCAGTAACTACTGACAGGTATGTTGAATGTATGTGATTGTCACTGTAGCAGTAACTACTGACAGGTATGT